>NW_025920167.1:146304-397959 GCF_902686445.1 Sciurus carolinensis | reverse complement strand
ACCTTAGACTGTGTCACTTGCTCCTACTCAGTTCTATTCCTGGTGAAGTTGTGCTGAATCTTGGATGGTGGGAAACAGTCTCCCCTCTTGGCTATCCCCCACCAAAACTGGAAGAAGACTCAGAGGTAGCCAGACTGAAGCTCAGTTGCAGATTAGGGCTGATCAACAGGAAGTAGAGTCGCTGACTGTGAGAGAAAAGGGCACAGGCCACAACCTGACACCTGAAAGACAATGACTCCATAGTTCTTTCTAAGGAAGATAAAATTTACTACATGTGCAGCATCTGGTTTATGAAGTCACATAAAATATTTCCCATTCACAGGATGGAAAGTCTTGGAGTCTTCAGGAGGAGGGTGGAGTGGGTTGGCATTTTTAAATATTTTTAGGTGACCCATGCCTGTGATTTCTACTTCTTTAGGATCATTTGCATCTAGCAGATCATGTGGTTAACTTTCCAGGTCACAGAATATACCTGTGACTGCATTGTCATATTATAGAAACTAGATTATTCTAGAGTGAAGGGTTAATAATCTTTCCTTGGAGTGAGAAGCCCAATGTAATTTGTGGTGGAAATATTTTCAGTTGAATAAACAATGACCATGTGACAGGAGTCAGGGAACATTAATTCAATATAGCTGTACCTCAGCTGGTTGTGCAAGATGGGAGACAAAGGCCCTCAGGGCTGACTTGCTTCTCTGTACACTGAGGGCATTTTCCTGCATGCTCTCAAAAGCCCTTTTTTCCTTTGGTGGCTCCTCTGTTCTTCCATGGAGATTGGTCTCTGGCAGACATTTGAGAAGCAGATGGATAGTAGGAGAGTGGGAAAAGATGTGACTGCTCAGCCTAGTACTACCTGACTTCCTGGGGATAGTGTGCAAACCTGTTTTCTTCTTCCTAGAGAATTTAACAAGCAGTAATCTCAGAATAGTTAAATTGGGAGTTATGATATGACTCAATGGTCAGGAAAGAAGTTGTTGGAAAAAACCATGACCCCTCAATTAGATCACATCTAAAAGCATATGTGGTTGGAAACTATGGATGCAGTGACCAGAACCAGGAACCTGGTTTTGAAGTGTGTGAACTTGACTACATTTGGGGTAGTATATCTTCCTGGCCTCCTGGCTGAGGAAATTTGGGACATCCCCACATTTATCTCTGAGTGCAATGGAGATTGAAGGAGTGCCTGGATAACTGCATATGGCAGAAGAGCACAGGGGTCATTGGTGTTCTGGTATGACCCAGTAGCTCCAATTCTCCAAGCTCAGTCTGAAGACCCTGTCTCAGATGAATGATTTTGAATGATGCACAAATGACTGGTAATTAATTTAGTAGTTCTATGGAATTTTGAAGTCAATTATTATTTGGGGCAAATGATACTCATTTTTATTGAAAATTTTCATAAACCACTGAGGTTTTTAATATATTTTAGTAAGTAAAACAGGCAAGGTGACTTAAGAAAAATAAGTAAACAAAATTAACTCAAGTGCAAAAGTTACAAGGATGATGTGGAAATAAATATATTTGGAAACCACTAGAAGATGTGAGCTGACAGGAAGTTTTTCAAACTCAGCCACAAACTGACTGGTGTGGAGCCTCCATGAGGTGCTATCAAAGAGTGTTCATCTTTTCTGATTCCTCTCTTTCTTCTCAAGGTCTATGATAATTTTTTGTACCTCAGGGAGACTATTAGTGCACTGGTAGTCCAAGAATGATTTAAAACATACCTTTGGAGGCTGGATTTTTCTTATTTTCTGGCTCTACCACTTTCAAGACCAGTGGCCTTGGGAAGGAAGTTTAACACTCTCTGAGCCCTGGTCTCCTTGTCTATGAAAAGGAGGTGTCCTGATACCTGGGTTCTTTCACAGTGCCATGAGGTGACATAGAGGCTTCCCAACTCTGTGGTGTAGTCAGCTATTCCCCTGCATATCAGAGGGGAGTGTGGAAAGTGATGGCAGAGAATGGGATAGCAGTGACTGAGATTGGGGGTCTCTGAGGGCCTCATGGTTGTGGCATGCCTGGTGCCTGGGAATGTTTCTGTACAAGGACACAGGATACTGGGCTGCTGCCATGGCAGTGCCCTGCATAAGGAGACTCTGTGTAAGAGCTCTATCAACTCTGATCTTGATCTCAATCTTATAGCTCTTGGGAAGGAAGAAATTTTTATGCTTGACAAACACAGTATTTCACCAGCTCCACTTCTCTTGTGTCTGCCCACTTTAGAATAACTTTTAAGAATGAATTTTCTTGAGAGAAACACAAAGCTCCTAACATTAAACTTTGCAACAGTGGATTGCAACTGAGGAATAGCTACTTAGATGTCCTAGTTTCTGTGACTTTCCTGAATACAGAGAATAATGGTTTCATAAGCATTAACCTGATAATGAGACATATATAAATAAGGATTCCTGTTATAAATCTTTAGACTTACATCTCCATCAGAGACCAGAGCTCCATTTTATCCCAGTGTAATCTCAAAATCAGGGGGAATCTTGATTTCCTAATCCCCTTTTGTTCCTCACTTGAACTGAAAATTTAGCCACATTAGTCATAGCAGGGGAATCTGCCCGGAATATTTTTATCTGTCTCCAGTGTCTGTTTTCTCTTCTTCCAGAAATAACTTCCAATTTTTCCTGGAATCCTTCCTCTGCATTTTACCCTATGTTTTGTGAGGTGGGAATATGACCAAGTCTAATAAATTGGAGTATGGAAACCCACTGAACAAGAAAACACAATCTGCCAAGTTGGCTTGAACTGGTCCACACAGACTCTTTCAGAGGGCCACAAATGGCTCATAGGAGTTGAGCATGGAAATCTTACTGCCATCTTGTAGTTACAGAGGAAGTCAGAAAATGGGATGGAAACTAAAAGATGAAAAGACAAAAAAAAAAAAACCAGAAAAATAAAAAAAAGACATCAGTGAAACCAGCTGTGCCTGCAGTCAGAACTATCCCAGGTTTATCACCTGTAAAAGAAAACACTGCCCCCACATTTCTCTGTTAGTTTGAGTTGATTTTCTTTTACTTGAAAACAAGAGTGCTTACTGACCTACAGCTTTTCTCAATTCCCCTTCATTTGGGGACAAGAGAATGGTAAAAAGGAACAAGAGAAGATTAAATATTCAAAGAATCCAATTACCTAATTAATCAATAGGCAAGTGAACTAAACAGGCACTTCTCAAAAGAATAAATACAAATGACAAAAAATATGTATGGAAGTATGCTCAACATCATTAGTAATTAGGGAAATGTAAATCAAAACTACACTGATATTTCATCTCACATCAGTCAGAATGGCATTTATCAAGAACACAAATAATAGATGCTGGAGAGGATATGGAGAAAAAGGAACACCTTTACACTATTGAGGGAACTGACAATTAGTATAAGTATAATGGAAATCAGTATGGAGTCTCCTCAAAAGACTATGCATGGAATGAACATATGACTCAGATATACCACTCTTTGGTATTTATCTTGATGAACTAAAGTCATCATACTACAGGGATACATACTTATCCATATTTATAGGGGCACAATTCACAATTGCTAAACCATGGAACTGGCCTAGGTGTCCATAAATTGATAAATGGATAAAGAAAATGAGGTAGAGATACGCAATTGACTTTATTCAGCCATAAAGAAAAATAAAATTGTGTCATTTACAGAAAAATGAATGGAACTAGAGACAAACAAGTTAAGTGAAATAAGTCAAACTGAAAAGGTGAAGGGTTAGATGTCCCCCAGGGAAGCTAGAGAGGGAAAAGAGGAAAACAAAGCTGGGGGTGAATCTCCTAAAAATCAAAGGGAGATCAGTAAAGGAAAGGAACCAAGGGGTAGGACCAAGTGGGGAGGGAGGGGGGAAGTGCTGGTTAAATAATAGTGTTTGATTGTGTGTATGTACAAATATATAACAAATCTGAGCATTATGTACAACTGTAATGCACTAATAAAATGTGGGGGAAAGAAGTTAAATCCATACAAGCCTTGAGAACAACCAAATTCTGGCCACGTTTTGGAGCACATCTTTTAAGAGTCCTAGAGACTTGCTTCTGCTTTCATATGCTCCTCCCTATGCAAAGGTTAAAATTTACATCGGGCTAGTGGCTCGTATGAAGATGAATATAATCCAGGACATATTAAAGTCATCTATTTTTCTTTAGATTTCAAAATAAAACATTTCTATGGGAGTTAGGCATGGTGCCTATTGTGTCCAATGGACAAATGGACTCTGAAAGTGCTTGCTTTTTTTTCTGTATTATATGTAGCACTTTCTCAGTAGTCATGTTTGTAAAAAGCTATTCTATTTTTGAACAAATCATATTTCAATAGATCTACAATGCTTATTAAGAAATCTATCAAGTGGGGCATCCACTATGTGGAGGAGAAAGACAGTCCTGATGTTTAGCTCTATATTATACTCTCTCCCTTTGAGTTTTCCTGAAGAGTTGGAAAAGCCAGAAAACTTGACAATGTAGCTGAAGTAAGATCAATGCAGATCTTGAGAACTCTTTAAAATATTTAGTGTTTACAGGACTGTTGACTTCTGGGAAACTAATGCATTGCAAAGATCCACCTTCATATCCTGATTCTTGCAATGAAGTTACAAAGATTTCAGTCATGTCACTCAAAGTAACAGACATGAGTTTATTGAAGTGATAGTACAAGGGAAAGGGTACACTCTCAAAAGAGATTGGATTCTCTCAGAGAGGAGACAGCAGTGTTCTTCTCCTGCACTCTAGTTTTATTGGAGGATCTCATGTAAGTTTCATGAGAGCCCTGTCCAGGTCCACCTTTTGACTTTTGACTGGTAGCTGGATGACATCAGACTGTCATGTCCTCACTGCCAATGACAAGTGTAGGTCACCTTGGTCGATGCTGTTTCTAATTGGCTTCTTAAACATAAGTTCTTAGAGATTATCTTTCTCATCCTGAGTTTCAGGATCTGGTCTGTAAAAAGGATCACAAAAGTCACCCTCTTCAGAGTAACTTGATTCCCTCTTATCAACATTATTTCAGGCCTGCATTTTTCCTGCAGAATATAGGTGATTTGCTGAGGAAAGTGTCATAGCCCATCCACTTAGACCAGACAGGGATACAGGTAAATTGCTTCTTGGAGAAGAAAACATTTGGGGGTCATCACAATGGGCCCACTTTAAAGAATAATTCTCTTAATTAGAGTGAGGTTCTCACCACTCAAAGCTATCTGTTCCCTATTGATATGGGAAATCAAGATCATGTCCCGTGGTGTTGAAGATTGACAACTGAGTGAGCCAAGACTTGCATAGAAAACAAGTTTTATTTAAAGATGTAACAGAGACAGTAGACTCTTCAAGAGAGGAGCTGGGACACAGAGTTTGGGCTCCTGAGTGTGGTAATATTTTGCTTTTGGATAGACAGCCACCTCCTTTATTTCATGTGGATGTTCCCAAAGACAGGAAAGGATAAACTCAGGGGGTAATTACTTGTGTTGGAACTTGTGATCCTTCTAACCTGGAGGTATTAGCTATCTGTTGAACTTGAGCTGGGAAGTGCTATCCACAGGTTAGCTGTTAGCAACTCATTTTCTTTGATAAACATTTAAAGGTCCTTTGCTCTGGTTCTTCAGTAGTTCTGCCCAAGTCACACTAGGGTTCAGGTTGTGTTCCCAACAGTGGGCCCCCAACCAGCATCTGTTTCACCAGAGAAATTGATAGGAATCAAGTTCTCAGGCCACACCCCAGACCTGCAGTGTCTGAGTCAGGGTAGCTCAGGAATCCTAATTTTCATAATCTCTCCAGGTGCACACTTGAGACTAAATACATATGCCTTGTTTGGTCTCTTCTCCAAGAACAGGATCTTTTTCACAATTTTGCATAGACTTTTTATGATAACCTCTCTCACTGACTCCTGGCAGACAGGCATCCAGTATTAGTCAGTTACAACCAAGGCGTACTGACTATGAGATATAAGGGGCTAGGCTCATGGTTCCTTAGAGCTCAGGAGTCCAGGGAATATTGTTCCAGTGTTCCCTTTAAGACCTTAAAACACAGCCTAATTATCAAAATCCTGTAAACATTTTGACTTTCACTTCTCCAGAGGTGAAAGCAAAAACCAATTCATTGTTTAATAAGTTCTGGAAATCATGTTGCTACTCTTTGACCACTATTGAGAGGACCAGTTTGGAAAATTACAACTTTTTTATATGGAAGATCATGGGTCCTGGTGCACAGATCTCCACCATTGCCCTGCATGACCACTAGATGGCAGGGATGCACTTACCTGCCAACACCTAGCGGTGCTCCACAGTCAGTCTCCCTGCTTCTCTGGGTCCCATTATAGTCCCTGAAGCCTCAGTGTGCTGAGGTGTCCAGGAAGTCATATGCATCCAGGGGCTTTGACTAGAGGGAGTAATGGCCATGATACTGTGGCAGAAAAGTCCTTTAGAATTTTACATTCTTCCCATCCATGCAGGTAAAGCTGATTATCTTCCCACAATCTTGAGTCATGAGAGGTGGTAGAGCTCTGGTCACAGATCCTAAAACCAATCAGGTGGAGGAGAGCTCATAAAGTGGTGACAGGTCATTTTCTTCTCATAGGAAGTCTAGCCTGTTTGTAAAGAGAAAAAAGACCTGTCTATTTTGATGTTTTAAAGTGTCCACTGGGAAGGTAACTGAGGAGGTGGAAAGAGAACTAGCATTTGAATCTTGGGTTCAAGTTGGGCTCCACTTCTGAATATGGAGGGCTTTCTTCTGCTCCTGTGTCTCTTCTTTGACCCAATTTTGTTGCCAGGACAAGAGAGTGTGTACAACAGGATCCAGGATTGCACACTTACTCTTCTCATGTGCAGCTGCCTTCCTATTCTCCCACACATGGAAGCCCTTCCTATTCCCCTCATTAAGATGGTAAGGTCTAACAGAAAGTACAGGGCTGGGTGCATCATCTGAGAAGCTTTGTAGGTTTGGCATTGCTGCAAGTATACGTTGGGTTTGTATTGATCTGGTATGGTAAAACTCATAGGAACAACTTTGACTCTCACAGATGGCTACATTTTCTTACAAACAGTTGTGCAGAGCTATGTGAGAAGTATTGAAGGGTTATGAAAAATAATAGTCCTATAAGACAGCTCCCCAAGAAAATGGAAGGACAGTGTGACTTGGAAGGAAGGAGGGGAAACTGATCAAACAATAAACCTCTCCCAGGTCATTCTTTCCTAATAACAATGGGCCCTGGGGCAAAGGTGTTGATGCTGAATTCTGTGTTCTAAATCTTTACCTTCTCCTATGGCAAATTGGTCCTAAATGACAATGGACAAGATTTGAGTACTCATCTCTCAGAATCCAGCCTCTTATCCCCCCAGACAACAAAGAATTTCAGACTTTTTACGACTCTTCTAAATTAAAGTTTTAACCTGTAAAACTAGCCCCTGATGGTTAAAACTGCATGTACACAGTTTCCAATTACATCATTGTACCCTATAAAACCAAAATGTCATCTGTAGCTGATGGCAATTTTTCCATCCAGAAAGTGAATAACAACCCGAGTTAAATTGAGGTAATGTTATATTCAAAGTTACACTTCTGTAAAGTACTAACATGTAACAATTAAAGTTTTCAAGAAAAATACAAAATGAATTTAACAATAGCAAAATTGCATTCAGTTTGTACAATAGCTATGGTCCAAGAAACACGACTTTTTATAATCCCAATCCTTACTTAGTTATATTATATCTCCTGTTTCTTTTGAGGCAACAGTAGTCTTTACAACAAAAATTGATCTTTTGAACACAACTTTAAGTGAGCATAAGTCTAAACTATTTGGGAGTCATTCTAACATGAAGCAAGGTGGGAGGCAGAATCTTATCTCAGGTTAGGTTGGGCTCTTCACAATATTACATCTGAAAGAGGAATCAAAGAAAATCTAAAGAGATTTTTGATCCTTTTTTGCTGTAAAGTGGCAAAATACTTGTATGTTTTACAAAATCCACCTTTAAATAGATCAGACTCTCATTATCTTTTTAAAAAACATTTAAATTTTTAAATGTATTTTTAAATACAAGTAAAAAATACCATCAAATTTTACATACATCTTATTGATAACAGGTTCAGTTACAGAATATTTTCCAAGTGGCAGTGTTGCCCTATGCCAGATGTAAGGTATAAAAGATAGTCCTTACTGGTTAAATCTACATGAACTTTTATTTTTATACTTTTATACAATATTTAGGTAAGGCTCAGACTAATATATTTAGTTTCAGATGTATACATATTTGTAGTCAGATATACTTAGGTTATTCACAAAATCAAACCTGTCCAAGATCTTAAGTCATCTGTTTCTCTTATAAAGAAAAATCATAAAAGCAATTGACATCACATTTTAATATTTTATAGCTGTCAAATCTTGAACAAATTGGTATTTATCAGTGTGAGGTGTTTTAACAGGCAGATGAGGCAGAGTAGGATATCTGGCAAAGCAGACTCATTGTATAATTTAAACAACTCTCCAGAAGAGAATGAGTGTCTCTTCTTTTATTATTATTATTTCATTTTTGCAGACAGCATTTTGATTCATTGTACACAAATGGCACACATATTTTTGTTTCTATGGTTTTGTACAATGTATATTTATACCATTTGTGTCATCATACATGTACATAGGGTAATGATGTCTGTCTCATTCCATTTTTCATACCCCTCCCTCTCATTTTCCTCTATGTAATCTAAAGTCCCTCCATTCTTCTCTTACCCAACACCCCAATTATGTATCATCATCTACTTATCAGGGAAAACATTCTGCCTTGTTTTTTTGGGGATTGGCTTGTTTCTCTTAACATGATATTCTCCAATTGCATCCAGTTATCTGGAAATGTTATAATATTATTATTCTTTATGACTGGATAATATTCCATTATGTATATATACCACAGTTTCTTTATTCATTCATCTGTTGAAGGGCATATAGGTTGGTTCCACAATCTAGCAATTATAAATTGAGCTGCTATTGTTTTTCCCCTTGGTCAAGTTATTTCCTCCTAAATCTTATCTTGGTTAAGATAACTTTGATCACTTTTTCCAGAATCACTTTTTCTTAAAAGGACTTTCTCACTTCTAGTAGTCCTACAGCAGAGAAGGTTCTGTTTTCTTTGCCTGGAAGATTCTTGCACTTAAAATTTTTAATTTTTGTGTGAGAATGTTATCTGTACATTTAATTTACACAACAAATTTTATCCAGCAAAGGGATTAGACAGTTTGGCATATTTAAAATCTGTGCCTTAAATCTTTTATTTTTTCCAATATACACTTAAGGGGTTGTAACACAGGTTATTGTTTGACCAGTCTCCCTTACCATCATCATAATGCCATCAACTTTTACATGAGTTACCTATTGTTAATTATACCCAGGGACTCTCTCTTTACATACTTTTGTGTATAACAGCACTGTCTAGTGACGGTCACAGAAATTATTAGGAACCTCTTTCTTCAGTAAAATGAAATATATTCAAATTCATGGGGGCTCCAGGAGACCTTTGTATTTTAGCTCTGTGGGCAAGAGGGAAGGCCTGCAGAAGTGTCCCCTGAACAAATAGGGAAGATCTTAATAAGGAGAGACAATTTTGTCCTCACATTACAATTTAATAATATTAGAAATCATTGTTTCATTTCTTGTGATTGGCAACTTTCATCTTCCATCCCTATTAAGATAGTTTAGTTAATCATCAATGACTATAATGGGCCCAGATAGGGCTTTTTCAAATGTAAAGGCAACCCTGTGAACTTAAGCACTCCAGTACACTTTTTGACAAACAGTGGCAGGAAGATAAAAATGGGAATGGACCCAAATGGAAGTTACAAAAAATTCGGACATAAGAACCAAAAGCACATAGCCAAATAGAAAGTTATGGGCCAAGTCAACAGTCTTGGTACGTTTCCAACAACTGTACAGAATAGATTCCAACAATTAGTCTTAACATTTTAATATCTGTTGAGCACAGACTCTGATAAATGTCTTTGTCCAAAGCCTAATTTCTGAACTAGTATACTCAAGTGGAGAAGATTTCCAAAGCTTCCCTCTCACATCACAGGGAGATCCATCTCCTTTTATTCTTTCATTCAAAACTAATTTTATTTCTTTTCTTTTTGTCCTCCCCCATCATCCATGAATTTCATTCTTTGAATCTAAGAAGCAGGAACCAAGGAAGAAAATCAGTGAGGTCTATGGTTCATATAGATTCATTCATCTGCAGAAGCTGTGAACTGAACACTGTCCTCAAATTCTGGTTTTAGTCTCATGGGCAGAATGACTAGAAAGTAGGGTAGAGGCCACATCCTCCCTGCCTATTTCTCTATAGACCAGGCAGCTTTCCTAGGATCTTCTTTTTTCTCCTTTATATCAGGACTATGTCCCTGACCCACAGCAATATGACTTGCAGTTGCCTGGGGCAAGACTGAGAAGTAATATTCAGACTGTTAGCACTCATTTGGAAAGAAAAGTAAATAAATCCTACCTTGTACTCCTGCTATACTCACACATTAGAATGAACACCTCTTTGCATCCAACTTAGTTTTTGCCTGTTAAGATTTATTACATAATTGCATACATGCCTTTACATACAAAGTATTTTTTTTTACCTCTGACAGACCAACTCCCAAGTGTGAGATTGTAATAATACAGAAAACCATTCAAAGAGCAGAGTGTTACAGTAAAACATCATCTTTTCCTTAGACAGGTTTATACCTATAGGTGGCCCATTCAGCCTAGATCTTTCCCAAAAAACAATCTATACAATCAACACAGAATTTCCCATGTCTTAAGGGAAAAGAAACAAATGCAAACAAAAAAATCTAGAGACAGACAAAGAGGATCCCCAAACCATGGCTGACAGAGGGAAACCTTTAAAGCAGACAGACCAGATGAGAAAAATTCTTCCAAGTTCCCACCTACCACTAAACCATGACATCTACACCAGTGACACCACAGGTGTCCCCACAAAAAGGGACTAGATATTTCCACAAAGGGGAACCAGACGTGTAGAATAAAGGGTCTTGGTGTGAACACCGAAGGAGCTTACCAAAGGGTGGAGGTGTCCTGATATTCTTGCATTCAGTTTCCTTTTTCTCAAAGTAGACCAAGATGGAGCAATCCTTAAAATACACAAAAGGAAGACTGAAGTTCCCTGAAGCAAATGGGTCTTCATCAGCTGCTGGGAATCCCTCAGTCACACCCTTTACTTACAGGAATAGCTCCTCTGGATCAACCTAAGGCAAGCTCTCCCATCTACTTATTTTCCAGTAGTCAGCTCTCAAAAATATTGCCATACTTCTTCATTCAACATGGAATTGTGGTTGCTTGCAGTGCCAGGACTACCCAAGAAAGCCAGAGTTTGGAGTTGCTCTTGGGTCCCCAGGTAGGGGAACAAATTTGTAACCAAATGCTCTGTCCTTGTCCCCAGTGACAATTAAATAACAAGGAAATGGTTTTGAGAAAAAGAAAAACAAATTTTGCTTTGCTAGCAATGGAGAAACACAGGGGACTCCTGTCACAAAGGCTGTGATTCTCCCCATCAGGAGGAACAAGGGCATGTTATAGATTCTCTTCAAAGGCTACATTCCAGGTGTGCCCTGACAGGGTGTCTCAGGACACCCTGATGGTATGTTAAAATTGACTTTTTAATTTGGAAGATATTCATTTCCCAGAACTTCTGGCAGATATCTCCTTCCTGTGGAGCACCGATAACTTGATGTTACCTTGTTCCCCACCCCCAGTTTAGGGAGGGGGAAAGGGAGAAGAGGAAAAGGAAAACATACCACTTTTAAAAACAAGCCTCAGATCTATTTTCAAAAAGTGAAGTGGACCACCTTCACAGTTATACCCACCTCCTCTGCATCAGGGCTTCTCTGTTTGAACCTAGGGCTGTCTGAGGCAGTGTACAGACAAACTGATGGAATCTGATTTCATAGAAAAGCAATCCTCCTGCCCTGAGATGACTCAAACAAACCCATAAGTTATTCATGGCCCTTTAAATTAAAGCTGGGGCCACCATCATCACCTGGGAGCTAGGCATGGACTATCTGTAAAATAGATACCAGCATAACTGTGGCCTTTTCTGTCTCTGGTTCTATCTGCACTGTACTGGTACATGCTTCTGGTGCTCTCTGAAATATTCCTACAAATTTTTACTCACAAAGTAACATTATTGAGGAGGGATATTTGTGAAGAAATCCTTGGAGAACAGGCAAGTTCAGTAGTTATAGAGACATGCAAAGATGTAAAAGAGTCTCAATTTGTACCTACCTGTCATTCCTTACTATCTCCATGACACAAAGTTAGTATTTGATCTCATCTATCTTCAATTTCCTTTTTGTTAAGGATTGATAGGAATATTAAAGAACCTAGTAAGCACTTAGTACTTTTTAGCATTTTGGTGAACACTCAGTAACTATAGCTATTATCATATTAAAATTATTTACAAATGATGTGATCGTTCTGACTTAAACACAGCAAAAATTGAGTCTGACTGTTGCAAAGTCTGAATCTTGCAGAAGCACGGGATAACAAGACAAACTGAAGTTGAAGACATTATTTCAAGCTTTATTAAATCTAAAACCAGCTGCAGATGCCCAGAGGAGATTTTATCAGGTGCTGGGGCTGCCCATTATGCCATGACCATGGACGCCACTGCTGCTGCCTGCAGTTCTTCTCTGGGGGTTGGGGTGTAGCTGCCACAGATGCCTGGATGTCTTTTCCCTGGGTGCAACACCTGCACCTGATGCTCCTGCTTCAGGTGCCCAGAGGTCTTTCTCCAGGCCCTGCTGGTGCTCTTGATGCTGTCACAGTCAGCATTACCTGGAGGTCTGCTGCCCGCGATGGTGCCTTGGACACTTGGTTGCCAACTACATTGCTTCTTCTGCTGCCACCAACACCAAAAAAACTCTATATCACCTAGAGGTATCCTCTTTGGGTCCTGCTCCACTTGCAGCCAGAGCCGCAGTTACCACAGTCCCCCCACCTGCTGCCAACACCTCCAATGACTGCAGCTCTTGCTGATACCCTGCCAGCTAACATTGACTTGTGATACTACCATTTCTAACACTGCCCAGAGGTGAGACTCCAGGGAGACTCCAGACTTGGTTGAATGTTGTCACATTCATTTAAGATGCCAGCCAGAGCATGGGGTTAGTTTGGAGTGCCAGTGGGTTTGGTGCCACTGCCATTTTGGGGCACAGCTGCACTTGTCTGGGGACACTGGCCAGGATCTGGAGGTTCATTGTCAGGGTGCCTATGGGTCTTCCCTTGGTGCCTATGGGGTCTTCCTCTTGGGGGTGTGAGCTGCTCCCATCTAGTACAGCATCTCAGAATTGCTCATCTCTGGTTGTCTCCCTCCAAATTCTAGTGGCATTGTGATCATGGGATTTCAATTTTGCCAAACCCAGGACATCTGAGGTCCAGAGTGGTTAGATAGTGGCTAGGTCTTCCAGGGTCTGTCTTGTGGGAAGTCAGAGACAGGACTGAGAAGCTTTCAGATGCTGTAAGAGGCAGTTGTTCAGTTTTCCACTGAGATTTAATTTATTATTTTTTCTTCTCTGACCTCTCTCTATCATATTTGGAGCACGGTGATTTTTGTGAATCAGTTTCTTGAAGACAATAATATACACATGGTGTTTTAAAGTTCTGCTAATATATTCTGTGTATTCTTATACTTTTAATTGTTTCTTCTCTCAGTATCTATTCTTCCACTTGCTTGTCTGTCTTCCTAGATTGTGTTTCTACCATTTCTCCACATAACAGCCAATCTCTGTTGGTTCCTCTCCCATGCTTTGTGGATTTGTGTTTCAGGTTTCTCTGTTTCTCCCTCATAAACACCATGTCTTGCACTGTTTCTGATCTGCTTTGTCCACTATTTGAGATTGTAAATCTGTATAACAAACTTTCTATTTTTATTGTGGACAGTGATTGAACTCATCATTGCTGCTTATAGCAAGAGGGCAGTAAAAACCTTGCAGAGATATATTAGATTTGAGGCTGTATATTGTTTCCACTGGGTGTTTTTGATATTGATCTCCCTCTTAAAGGTGGGATAATGGAAATCTTTATTTACAATACACGTATACAGTGTAGAATCTGTATTGTCTCAGATCCAAACAACAAATGGGAAAACATACATGGAAACAAGCAAAAAACAAGGGTACAAAAAAGAATAAACAAATCAAGATGCCCCAATTAGAGAAGCCACTGACAACACAATAGAAGAAATGTCCAAGAAGAAGTTTACAAATTATATGGTTAATCTGGATCTGTGATTAATCTGGTTCTGTGAAACAAAGATGGTATAAAGAGTGAAATCAAAGAGAAAGTACAGGAAGTGAAAGATTACTTCAATAAAAAATTAAAGATTGTGAAAAAAAAGCAAGCATATATCCTCAAAATGAAGTAATCAATAAATCAAATTATAAACTCAATGGAAATCTTCACCAACAGATTAGACAATTTGGAAGAAAGAACCTCAGACAATAAAAACAAACTATTTAATATTAAAAATAATGTTGACCATGCAGCGATGGTAAGAATTCATGAACAGAACTTCCAGGAACTATGGGATAACTTGAGAAGAAAAAATTAAAAGGGTTATCTGGGAGAAGAAGGAGCAGAGATACAAGCAAAAGTAATGCACAATCTTTTCAATGACATAATATCAGAAAATTTCTCAAAACTAAGAAATAAAATTGAAAATCAAATATGGGAGGCTTACAGGACCCCAAATGTAAAAAAAACTACAGAAGACACACACCAAGACAAATTATAGTGAAAATAACTAAAATACAGAATAAGGACAAGATCTTAAAGACTGTGAGAGGGAAAAAGTAAGTTATGTATAAGGGAAATCCAATTCACATTTCAACTGATTTCTTCATCCAGACCCTTAAAGCTCTGAAAGAAATTGGATTCCAACCAAGAATTTCATACCCAGCAAAATTAGCTTTCAGATTTGAAGATGAAATAAAAATCTTCCAAGATAAATAGAAGTTTAAAAAATCACAATTAGAATGCCTACACTACAGAACATTGTCAACAAAATATTCCATGAGAATGAAGTGAAAAAGAAAAGTAAAAACTAGCAAAGGGTGGAACTATACTAAATGAATAGTCAAAAGAAAAACTAAATCAAATTAAAAGCCAGAAATAAACCAAAATGACTGGGAAAAAGTCTTATCTCAGTTATAACCTTGAATATTAATGACCTAAACTCATCAATCAAAAACATGGGCAGATTGGATTAAAAAACAAGACCAAACAATATGCTGTCTTGAAGAGACTGATCTCATAGACAGTCATCCATAGACTGAAGGTAGAGGGATAAGAAAAAAATAGCACTCATATGGAATACATAAAGAAGCAGGGGTTTCCATCCTTATATCAGATAAAGTGGACTCCAAGCCCATGTTAATCAGAATGGATAAAGAAGTTCATTTCATTCTACTGAAGGGAACTATACAGCAGCAAGACATAACAATTTTAAATATTTATGCTCCAAACAATAGAACATCAATGTACCAAAAAAAAAAAAAAAAACCTTCTCAATTTCAAGGATCAAGTAGACCACAACACAATAATACTGGGTGACTTTAGCATACCCTTTCACTACTTGAAAGATCTTCTAAACAATAACTAAATAAAGAAATCATAGAATACACAATAATTTAGATTTAACAGTTAATATTATATTTCATTTATCAATGAGTGAATATACTTTTTTTCTTGGCAGCACATTGATCCTTTTCTAAGGTAGACCATATTTTATGACACAGAACAGCTCTTAATAAATGAAAAAAATGGAGATAATACCCTGCATTCTATCACATCATAATAGTCTGAAATTAGGAATCAATTATAAAATAAAAAATAAAATCATTTCTAACACATGGAAAGTAAATAATACACAACTGAATGATGAAGGGATAGTATAATAAACCAAGGATGAAATACTTAGAGGTAAATGAGAGCACTAATACAACATACCAGAATTTATGGTACACTATGAATTAAGTACTAAGAGGAAAATTTATTGCATCATGTTATTTTTTAACAAATAAAAAGTCAACAAATAAATAACAACATTACATCTGAAAGCTCTAGGAAAAGAAGGACAAATCAATACCAAAAAGAGTAGAAGACAGGAAATAATTAAAATCAGTGATAAAATCAATAAAATTGAAACAAAAGAAACATTTGAAAAAATTGAAAAAACACAAAAGTTTATTCTTTGAAAAAAAAAACAATAAAATTGATAAACACCTAGCCACACTACAAAGAGTAAAAAAAGAACACCCAAATTACTAAAATAAGTGATGAAAAACAACATATCAAAATGGACACAACTGATATACAGAGGATAATTTGAAACTATTTTGAAAATGTATAATCCAATAAAATAAAAATATTGAAGACATTGACAAATTTCTATAGACATATGATCTACTTATACTGAACCAGGAGGTCATACACAATTTCAACAGAACAGCATCAAGTAATAAAATCAAAAGCACCATTAAAAGTCTACCAATTTAGAAAAATCCAAGATCAGACAGATTCTCATTTGAGTCCTACAAGATCTTCAAACACCAGTACTCCTCAAATTATTCTATGAAATACAAAGAGACAAACCTTCCAAGTTTATTCTATGATGTTAATATCACCCTCATACTAAAACTACTCTAAGATTTTTATCTCACTCCAATTAGAATGGCAATTATCAATAATCCAAGCAACAATATATGTTCTCGAGGATGTGGTGGAAAAGGCAGACTCAATCGATTGATGGTGGGAATGCAAATTGGTGCAACCATAATGGAAAGTAGTATGGAGATTTCTCAGAAAACTTGGAATGGAAGTACCATTTGACCTACCAATCCCACTCCTCTGTTTATACCCAAAAAAAACTTAAAATTAGCATTCTACAATGCCACAGTCATATCAATTTTTATAGCAGTTCAATTCAGAACAGCTAAAATATGGAAAAAATCTAGATGCCCTTCAACAGATGAATGGATAAAGAAAATATGGTATGTAGAGAGCATGACATGGAATATTACTAAGCTTTAAAGAAGGATAAAATTCTGGCATTTGTTGGTAAATAGATGGAGTTAGAAAATCACTAAGTGAAATGAGCCAAACCCAAAATAACCAAAGCCCAAATGTTTTCTCTGTTATGTGGATGATAATTCACCAAAAGTGAGTCAGCAATAGGAAGGAATAGAGTCATTTTATATCAGGTAGAGGGGAGAAAGTTAGAGGGATTTTTATGCACATAGGAATGAAAGTAGAGTGAAAGAGTAATTATTACCTCAAGTACAAGTAGGACTGAATAAATGATGAGATCCTAAATTTGTATAAAAAGAAACATATGAGTCTACAATTCTTTGGTGTATATTTCAAAATGTATAAATCCATTCTATTATGTATAAATAATAAGTTAAAAAGTATCTGGTAAATGTAAATAAATGTAAATAAATTAATTAATAAAAAAGAATATTAAAATTAAACTTGTGAAAAAATGTTCTTTCTTTTGTGTATCTCCATCTTCATCTCCACAGCTGGTTTTATAGCTTCTTTTGTGCCCCTGAGAAAGGATTGCTTGTACTTCCTCTGTGAATCATTTTCTTTCTCTGCTTGAAATGTTATCAGCACTTCTCAGCTAACTCTTCAAGTTCTACAAGCATGATATTGTATTTTTTTTGTCTCCAGGAATCTTTCAGTGGCATTAAGTATTTCTTTGACTTTATCACTGGTTCTCCTAATGGAGTTGGGGTTTTTGTTTTTAATTTACTACTGAACTGCTTACTAGAAGCACTGGCCATGTTCTTCTTAACAGTCTTAATTCCAACCAGCACCTTACCCTCTGAAATGTCCTAGGCATGGTTTAGATTTTTATTGTACCATGAGAAAAGCAATTGAGCCAAATCCCAGGGGACATTTATTTTATGATTACAATAAATCCACTAGAAGTTTAAGAGTAGAGGAGGCATATTATTTGAATTGTCATTTACAAGAATAGTTGTGCTAAAAAATCAAGTTTTGTAAAGGGAATAAGTTAAGCTTGGTTTTGAAATGGTTTTATTGTTTTTAATTTTTTGTTTTACTTGAAAATTTTTAATTAAGCAATTGAAAATGCATTTATGTGTTGATTAATAGTTGGAACTTACATGAGAAGATGTGTTGTTGATAGGGATTTGGAAGCCACTAGTATATGAATGGTGAGGTAAAAAATTCATCTTATGATAAATTGGAATGAGACAAGCAGAGGAATAAGGAAAAGTCCTATAGCATGCCAAAATGAAAGAAGTTGGAGGAGCAATCAGGAGTAGGAGGAGAAGCAGATGTCCTTGTACTGGTACATACAGAAAAGACATTGCATATGGAGATATATTCTATTTGCAAGTATTTATGCTGTGGAGCAGACATGTCCCTTATAGGAGATTGGAATGTTTCACAATCTATTTTGTTCAACATGGCAGTCAGTGTGTCTGTTGTGTCCTTTAAAATGGCTAGTGTAATTTTGGACCCAGATTTTGAAATTTTAATTGATTTTTATTAATTTAAATTTGTATTTAAACATTTGGGACCAGTTAAATTGCACAGCTGTGGAGTTACCACCTTATGTGAGGCTGTGATTTAGAATTTGTAAAGTCATGATTGTGAAATTGTAGTGGATACTGAAGTGAATGAAGTTCAAAAGCTTAGAAAAGTGAGAATTGGCTAAGAACACTGAAAAGTTGTCTTTGAATAAAAAATGTAAGATTATATTGTAAGAGGTAAGAAGAAGGACCAAAATACAGAGGACTGAGAATGTAGCTGAATGTTGAAACAATTGATTCAGAATGTCCCTGGAAAGCCTCACATGGCAGGAAGTGTTGGGTTAACCTCTGAATGTGATTGGGGTTTTAAATTTCTTACATTAGGTTTAGGATTCTTTACTTAATTCATGGTAGGAGAGGTTTGGAGGAACTGCAGTAGTAGTGGGAGTGCTTATATTCCTGTGGTTTAGGTGAGTTAAAAGTCACTGGGCAGTTTTTACCATTAATTTCTATGATCTTCATGTCAAAACAGAGGGTGGGAGTGAGAATCAGTAGCCTGCAATTTACTTTCCTCACTTATAAATGGGAATTAAAATAATATTTATTACTTCATAGTTTTGGGTATAAGTCTTTAAAATGTGTTTTGTTCTTTAAAACTCAAGTATGGAATTGACTGTATGCTTATGTGGGAGGTATGGGGATATACAGCACCTCCAACATTTGCTCAGTTTTGCCATGATCATAAAACCTCTCTAAAAGTAGGCTATTAGAAAAACTGGAAAGCATTATATAATCTTGAATTATAGCGAAGTGGTGTGGTTTCATCAGAGTGACTCAGACTTGAAGGGGCAGAAATTTGTTTTTTTAGTCTCATATCTAGCTTCAGATTACTAACTGCATCTTTCTGTTATGGGCAGAATAAGATCCCTTTCTAAACGAAATACAAGTAAAACTCCTTTGAGTACTGTTGGGATCTATATTTTTATTTTCCTAGGTGAGGATTAACTGTGTTTAAAGGTTCAGGCTACCTTTGTGAAGTAGTTTTAGCTTCTTTTAATGATTTTTTTTAAAAAAGAGCTAAATATTTATTCTTGATTATGAGACTATCCTATTTAAATTCAGTTTTCTTAGGGGAAGATTTTATCCCTGATGATGGCAGAAAAGGGATATTTGAATACAACATGAGAACTTGTGGTGACTGGCTATATAAATTAGAAAAATCATTGGATTCCCCAAATTTTATTGTCTGCTTCCTCCCAGAGGGTATAGCACAAGGGACTTTGAAAGATTAACTTACAATTAATCACTCAAAGTATTAGGAGAATATTGTTATAAGAAAAGAACATGTATTCTGTAAAACTGATGTATTTACAGAAAAATGTTTTTTATTAATAAAATATTTTGCAAAGAAATTTTTTAACATATCTTGATAAATTTTAGGTAAGTTTCAATATAAGGTTTAAAAGTGGGGGCAGGGAGGAATTCAATATAATGCTTTGTTCTTTTACTTTCACAAAAAATCATAATGATATTTAAGGACTTTATAGAAGGTCATGGTGATAGATACCTATGAGTCAGATGGCTCTGCTGAGAGAAGGCCATAGGCTTCAACTCTGGCTTTGTCTTCCCTTGTAAATGAATGATTTTGCTGGGAACTTGAGAGACCTAGAGAAAGGCTATAGGTGACTAATCACAAAATCCACCATTCCTTTTACCAAACCAATTCAGAAATGTATGTTCTATTAGCAGATCATATATATTTTTATATGAAGAATAGTACTTTTCATTTCCAAATTTCTTTCTCTTTTCCTTTTCAGTTTGAAAAAGTTTACCAATCACCAAGAAACAGAGGCTCAATTACAGAAAAAAAGGCAAAGATTAATGAGGTTCAAGTATAGTTATAAGCTTTTAAATCTCAGTTAAAATGTCATCCTGGGTAGTTTTGGTATGGAAACCAGACCAGGTGAACAAAAGTTATGTCTTCATAGCACCAAAATGTTTGAACTTGAATTTCAGTTATGTGTTTTCATAGTATTGTTTGTATGCCTTTTTGTTCTATTTTTCCTTTTAAATTGCTTTTTAACTTTATTCTTACTCATATTTTAAGGAATTACCCTGCTTCCTTGTGCATCATTTGGGTTTTGTTTGTAATGTCACATATTTCATAAGTAAGGTTTTCTAATTAAGCATAAAGGTTAAGAAATCTTTTTGCTCTTAGATTTGTCATCTACCACTGATCTTCATCCTACTGCAGGAAATAATTGCTCAAGCTATTTAATTTTCAAAACCTTCAACCTATGATAATCTTTCAGTTAATGATAATCTCTACCTGAATGAGACATTTATGATAATTATTCAATTTCAAAAGATAAATAAATTTGAAACATGACAAAAAAGATAGAAAATTTGAATTATGAAGCAGAGAGTTCACATACATGCTTTACATTTAAAACATGAGATAGGAAGAAATACATCATCTGCATGCTTTGTATGGATGAAGGCAAAGGGATAGAATATTCAGAGCTAAATTTCTTCATGTATGTTTACACACTGATTGATAAGCAAATAAGTGTAGTTTAGCTATTTTCATTTTATCCTGATTTATGGTTATGTTGAAAGAATCTCAGTATACTATTTTCTGTATAATTGGACATTTTTTTTCTTTTAAATACTTAATGAACAGTTTTCTTTTTTTTTTTTCCTTAAGGGCCATACTTTATTACTCAGTAATTAATGCCAAGTAATGTCCCAGATAAATTGTATATTACATTTTTGTTAATATCAAATGTAAACTTTATATTACCCATAATATAATAAGGAATAAGTAACTTGATTATATTGAGCATTTGCAATATGAATATCATAGTAACCTTCTAAGAATTTCATTGACTTTAAACTTGAATAGTGCTCCTTTAGGATAAAATAAATAGAGTCTTTAGTTCTTACATCTAGAATCTCCAATGATGTCTTTTTTTTTTTAAATAAATGTTATCAGGATCCAACTGAAGTGGCAGTAGAGACTGAGATTATGGATCAGGTCCAGTAACCAAAATATGATGAGTCAAAGAGGCTATAACAGTGGTGTTGGAAGGAAAATGCGGAGCTGGATTTCACCAGGAAGGACAAAAGTATAAAGTAGAAAAGGAGATATATTCAGAGTTATATAATGATGATACAAGAATTTGTACATTTAATCTTATACAATTTCATGCTAAAACAATATTTTGTGGCAGTCTTAGAGACTATTTAACAGATAGTATGGAAGTAGTTCAATATTTAAAAGGTGACTGCATTCATTCCAATAAATATCAACTAAATAGTTGCCTTGGCTTTATATAGCAGATGCCCTTCAATGCAAGCAGATGGAAATTGACTCTTGACCCAACACAGGGATCTGGTGCCTCTTCCCTGCTTTGGTTTCTTGTGATTCCTATGCCAGTCAATGTATTGTTAGTATCCATTATGGTTGTGTTTCTGTTGGCCTTCTGGCCTACATGAAAGTTTGTCTTATTTTCCTTTATTACGGTTCTAAATTCAAAATACCAAACTAAATGGAAATCTCCTTGGCTATATTTTTTAAACTTCAAAAATAATAATAATACTTCTATCAATGATGTTTGTCTAGAAACAGAAAGGTGTCCAGACAAGAGTCAGCTGAAGTCTCATTCTCCTTTTGATGCCTTCCATCTTCCTTTTATTCTTACGAAATCACAAAATCTCAGGCCGTCCACGATTCCCTGACTCTGCAGTCAGTGGACAGTTTTAAATTACTTTCCTTGTACTTGGACCAGTGGTTCCCTGTTGAGTCTTCCATTCATCCTCAAAACACCTTCTGCTCTTATCTTTAGGGACTCCACAAGTCTACTTTTCCTCTCCTTCCCTAGCTATTCCTCAGTCCTGATTTTCATCTTCTCCTTTATACTTTTATTATTATTGTATACAAATGGGATACATGTTGTTTCTCTATTTGTACATGGAGTCAAGGCATAACATTTGTGTAAGCATACGTTTACATAGGGCAATGATGCTTGCTTTATTATTTTTCCCTTCCCGCCCACCCCTCCCACACCTCTTTTCCCTCTATACAGTCCTTCTTTCCTTCAGTCTTACCACATTCCTTATCCCTAACCCTAAACCTAACCCTAATCCTAATGCTAACCCCTCCCACCCCCCACTATATGTCCTCATCTGCTTATCAGCGAGATCATTCATCCCTTAGTTTTTTGAGATTGGCTTATCTCAATTAGCATGATTCTCCAATTTCATCCATTTGACTGAAAATGCCATAATTTTACCATTCTTCATTGTGGAGTAGTATTCCATTGTTTATATATGCCACAGTTTCTTTATCCATTCATCAACTGAAGGGCATCTAGGTTGGTTCCACAATCTGGCTATTGTGAACTGAGCAGAAATGAACATTGATGTGGCTGTATCTCTGCACTATGCTGATTTGAAGTCTTTGGGTATAGGCCAAGTTGTGGGATAACTGGGTCAAATGGTGGTTCCATTCCAAGCTTTCTGAGGAATCTCCATACTGCTTTCCAGAGTGGCTGCACTAATTTGCAACCCCACCAGCAATGTATGAGTGTTCCCTTTCAACACATCCTCATCAACACCTATTGTTGCTTGTGTTCTTAATAATGGCCATTCTAATTGGGGTGAGATGAAATCTTAGGGTAGTTTTGATTTGCATTTCCCTTATTACTAGAGATGTTGAGCATTTTTCATATATCTATTGATTGCTTGTACGTCTTCTTCTGTGAAGTGTCTGTTCATTTCCTTAGCCCATTTGTTGATTGGATTATTTGTACTCTTGGTGTAGAGTTTTTTGAGTTCTTTATAGATTCTGGAAATTAGCGCTCTATCTGAAGTATGGTTGACAAAGATATTCTCCCACTCTGTAGGCTCTCTCTTCACATTGCTGATTGTTTCCTTTGCTGAGAGAAAGCTTTTTAGTTTGAATCTATCCCAGTTATTGATACTTGCTTTTATTTATTTTGCTATGGGAGTCCTGTTAAGGAAGTCGGATCCTAAGCACACATGTTGAAGATTTGGACCTACTTTTTCTTCTATAAGATGCAGGGTCTCTGGTCTGATTCCAAGGTCCTTGATTGATTTTGAGTTGAGTTTTGTGTAGGGTGAGAGATAGGGGTTTAATTTCATTCTATTGCATATGGTTTTCCAGTTTTCCCAGCACCATTTGTTGAAGAGGCTATCTTTTCTCCATTGCATATTTTTGGCCCCTTTGTCTAGTATGAGAAAATTGTATTTATTTGGGTTTGTGTCCATGTCCTCTATTCTGTACCATTGATCTACCTGTCTATTTTGGTACCAATACCATGCCGTTTTTGTTACTATTGCTTTGTAGTAGAGTTGAAGATCTGGTATTGCAATACCACCTGCTTCGCTCTTGCTACTGAGGATTGCTTTAGCTATTCTAGGTTTGTTATTCTTCCAGATGAATTTCATAATTGCTTGCTCTATTTCTGCAAGATACATCATTGGAATTTTAATTCGAATTGCATTGAATCTGTATAGCACTTTATGTATTATGGCCATTTTGACAATATTAATTGTGCCTACCCAGGAACATCTTTCCATGGGAGATCTTTCCATCTTCTAAGTTTTCTTGAATTTCTTTCTTTAGTGTTCTGTAGTTCTCATTGTAGAGGTCTTTCACCTCTTTTGTGAGATTGATTCCCAAGTATTTTCTTTTTTTTTGATGCTATTGTGAATGGGGTAGTTTTCCTAATTTCTGTTTCTGAAGATTCATCACTTATGTATTAAAATGCATTGGATTTATGAGCATTGATCTTGTAACCTGCTACTTTACTGAATTTACTTATGAGTTCTAAAAATTTTCTGGTGAAATTTCCAGTTTCCTCTAAATATATAATCATGTAATCAGTGAACAGGGATAGTTTGAGTTCTTCTTTTCCAATTTGCACCCTTTAATTTCTTTGGTTTGTCAAATTGCTCTGGCTAGAGTCTCAAGGACAATGTTGAATAGAAGTGGTGAAAGAGGGCATCTCTGCCTTATTCCAGGTTTTAGGGGAAACACTTTCAGTTTTCATGATTTAGAATGATATTGGCCATGGGCTTAGCGTAAATGGTCTTTATAATGTTAAGGAATGTTCCCACTACCCCAATTTTTTTGAGTATTTTGAGCATGAAGGGATGCTGTATTTTATCAAATGCTTTTATGCATCTACTGAAATAATGATGTGATTCTTAACTTTAAGTCTGTTGATATGGTGAATGACATTTATGGATTTCTGAATGTTGAACCAACCTTGCATCCCTCGGATAAAACCCACTTGATCGTGGTGCATTATCTTTTTAATATATATTTGTATGCGATTTGCTAAAATTTTGTTGAGAATTTTTGTGTCGATGTTTATTAAGGATATTGGCCTGAAATTTTCTTTCCTCAATGTGTCTCTCTCTGGTTTAGGTATCAGGGTGATATAGGTTTCATAGAACAAATTTGGGATGATTCCCTCCTCTTCCATTTCATGGAATACTTTGAGAAGTATTGGAATGAGCTCTTCTTTAAAGGTTTTGTAGAACTCGGCTGAGAACCCATGTGGTCCCTGACCTTGCTTTGTTGGTAGGCTTTTGATGACCTCTTCTATTTTATTGCTTGAAATTGATTTATTTAAGTTGTGTATGTCCTCCTTGTTCAGTTTAGGTAATTCATATGTCTCTAGAAATTTGTTGATGTCTTCGAGGTTTTCTGTTTTGTTGGAGTATTGATTTTCAAAATAGCTTCTAATTATGTTTGGTATTTCACTCGTGTCTGTTGTGATGTTTCCTTGTTCATTCCAAATTTTAGTAATTTGAGTTTTCTCCCTCTTTCTCTTTGTTAGTGTGGCTAAGGGTTTATCAATTTTGTTTATTTTTTCAAAGAACCAACTATTTATTTTGTTAATTTTTCCAATTGTTTCTTTTGTTTCAATTTCGTTGATTTCAGCTCTGATTTTAACTATTTCCTGTCTTCTACTACTTTTGGTATTGGTCTGCTCTTGTTTTTCTAGTGCTTTGAGCTGTAGTGTTAAGTCGTTTATTTGTTGATTTCTACTTCTTTTGTTGAATGCGACCCACGTAATAAATCTTCCTCTAAGTACTGCTTTCATAGTGTCCCAGAGATTTTGATATGTTGTGTCTTTGTTCTCATTTACTTCTAAGAATTTTTTTTATTTCCCTCCTGATGTCTTCTGTTATCCATTCATCATATAATAGTGTATTATTTAATCTCCAGGTATTGGAGAAGTTTCTGTTTTTTATTCTGTCTTTAATTTCTAATTTCAATCCATTATGATCTGATAGAGTACAAGGTAGAATCTCTGTCTTCTTGTGTTTGCTAACAGTAGCTTTGTGGCATAAAATATGGTCTATTTTAGAGAAGGATCCATGTGCTGCCGAGAAGAAACTGTATTCGTTCATTGTTGGATGGTATATTCTATATATGTTGGTTAAGTCTGAAGTGTTGATTGTGTTATTGAGATCTATGGTTTCTTTATTCAATTTTTGTTTGGAAGATCTATCCAGTGGTGAGAGAGGTGTGTTAAAATCGCCTAGTATTATTGTGTTGTGGTCTATTTGATTTCTGGAATTGAGGAGGATTTGTTTGACGTACGTGGATGAGCCAATGTTTGGGGCCTAGATATTTATGAATGTTATGTCTTGCTGATTTATGCTTCCCTTAAGCAGCATGTAATGTCCTTCTTTATCCCTTCTGACTAGTTTTGCTTGAAGTCGATATTTTCTGAAATGAGGATGGATACTCCATCATTTTTGCTGTGTCCGTGTGCATGGTATGTTTTTCCCCATCCTTTCACCTTTGGTCTATGGGTATCTCTTTCTATGAGATGAGTCTCTTGCAGGCGGCATATTGTTGGATTTTTCTTTTTAATCCAATCTGCCAGTGTATGTCTTTTGATTGTTGAGCTCAGGACATTAACATTCAGGGTTATTATTGTGATATGATTTGTATTCCATGTCGTTCGACACATATTTGTTTTTTGACATGACTGGTTTCTCCTTTATTTGTCTGTTCCTTTAGGCTAGCACCTCCTGTTGCTGATTTGCATCATTGTTTTTCGTCTCTTCCTCATGGAGTATTTTGCTGAGAATGTTCTGTAATGCTGGCTTTCTTTTTGTAAATCCTTTAGCTTTTGTTTATCATGGAAGGATCTTATTTCATCATAAAATTTGAAGGTAAGTTTTGCTGGGTATAAGATTCTTGGTTGGCATCCGTTTTCTTTCAGGGCTTGGTAAATGTTGTTCCAGGCCCTTCTAGCTTTTAGGTTCTGGATTGAAAAATCTGCTGATATTCTTATTGGTTTCCCTCTGAATGTAATTTTATTCTTTCTCTTGTGGCCTTTAAAATTCTGTCTTTATTTTCTATGTTAGGTATTTTCATAATAATATGCCTTGGTGTGGGTCTATTTTAATTTTGTATATTTGGAGTCCTATAAGCCTCTTGTACTTGGTTTCCATTTCGTTCTTCAGGTTTGGAAAATTTTTCTGATATTATTTCATTGAATAGATTGTTCATTCCTTTGGTTTGTTTCTCCAAGCCTGCTTCAATCTCAATAATTCTTAAATTTGGCCTTTTCCTGATATCCCATAATTCTTGTAGTTTCTGTTCATGATTTCTTACCATCTTCTCTGTTTTGCCTACTTTGTTTACACGATTAAATATTTTGTCTTCAGTGTCTGAAGTTCTGTCTTCCAGGTGTTCTATCCTATTGGTTATGCTTTTTATGGAGTTTTTAACTTGGTTTATTGTTTCCTTCATTTCAAGGATTTCAGTTTGTTTTTTTTTCAGTATCTCTAACTCTTTATTGAAATAATCTCTTGCTTCATGTATTTGGTCTTTTAACTGTTGATTGGTGAATCATTTAATGCCTGCATTTGCTCTTTCATCTCCTCCTTCAATGACTGCATTTGCTCTTTCATCTCCTCATTTGCTTCCCTGATTGTTTTAATTATGTACATTCTGAACTCCCTTTCTGACATTTCTTCTGATGTGCTGTCATTGGGTTTTATTGATGTAGTATCTAGGTTTGTTTTGGACATTTTCTTCCCTTGTTTTCTCATATTGGTCAGCTGTCAGTGCGACCCTGAGATATTGCAGATTTCTGCTATTGGCTTATAGTGTCCCTGTAGACTTCCATTTTATCACCTCCCAGCCTTCAGTAGCTTGAAGTCTTGGAGGATCTTGATAATGCAGTGCTTCCAAAGAAAGCTGCCCCTAGCCCCCTACTGGTTCTAGGGCTTGGAGCTGGCTCTGTGCAGAAAGGCTCTCACTGGGGGCCTGCACCATGCAGCTGGCTGTGTGGGAGGAGCCCACCACCAGAGTGTAGAAGGCTACCTGGGGAAGACTCTAGCTGCCCTGCCCTGCTCTGATAATCCACCCCTATCTGTGCCTGCCACCCAGTCCTAGTTTCGCCCAGTGGGAGAGACTCACCCTGTGACTCTATTTTTGTCCAAGTCTCTCAATGCCTCCCCTTCTTGAGTCCTGGGTTCTGGAGCGACTGGAGATGCAGTCACCCTCTAGGCCACCATCTTGGATCACCCCATGGAAAGAGCATGTGACCGGAGTGGGCAGAGCCGCCTAGAGAATTCTCTGGCTGCCCTGCCCTCATCCCTGAGGCTGCTTGCGGATCAAAGCTCTCCATTGGCTCGGGGACTTCTGGCTGGCTCTGTGTAGAAAGACTCTCACTGGGCAGTCTGCTCAGAGAAGCTAGCCTTGAAAGGCGCCTCCCACTGCAGGGGGCCGGGCTGTTTGGGAAAGTCTCTGGCTTCCCTGTCCTGGTCCCTGAAGCCGCTTGTGGGCCGGAGCATGCTGCGCTGGCTCTGGGACTTGGAGTTTGTTATGATCAGAAAGGCTCTCACTAGGGGGCCTGCTCCGAGAACCAGGAGAAGCTGGCTGTGTGGGAGGGGCCCACCACCGGAGTGCGCAGGGCTGCCTGTGGAAGACTCTAGCTCCCCTGCCCTGCTCCGATAAGCCACCTCTATCTGGGCCTGCCACCCGGGCCGAGCTTTACCCAGTGGTCAGACTTACCCGTGACTCTATTTCAGTCCGAGTCTCTCAATGCCTCCCCTTCTTAACTCCTGGGTTCTGGAGCGACTGGGGGTGCAGTCACCCTCTAGTGCACCATCTTGGATCACTCCCCCCGGGGAAATATGATTTTATCATGACACTCAAAATATTTACAGTAAAACCATCAATATTGGAAGATATTTGATATGCAACAATAACATGCCATTTGGTTTTGCACTCATGGTAACTGTCAGTGGAAGTTCAACCAGTTAGCATTTGGAGCAATACTATAACCATTACAAGGAATGGGAAATCTTGCATTAACATTAACCAGACTTTCCACAGCAGTGCAATTCCTTATTTTTAAAAGTTTTCATCTGTTCTCTATAATAAACTGTAAACATACCTAATATTATCAATGCCACTCAATGCTTCTCCAAGACAATATTATGAAAAAAATTAATAAATATGATTGCAAAAACATTTAGCAAAGATATTCCATAGCTTAACTAAAATATACAACACTCTTTTCCACCCAGATGGTCAAAACAACTACATCTACTGTGGGAATATATTTGATTGCAACTGAAATACATGTCTGGTTGTCAAAAAATTCTAAACAAAACTTGATTTTTTTCAAAAATAATTGATTTGGTTAATATGTGTCTGTGTAGGTGGAGACATGAAGTAATTTAGAATTATGTATGGAGTCATCAGAAAATAAAAATAATAACTTCCAATTACCGGCTGAAACTACGCAAGGAACTGACACAATAACTTTGTATTTATTGTTCAAATTAATACTCATTATTATTCAAGTGGGAAACAAATATGAAATCTGAATCCTATAAAGTTAAGCAAATTGTTCACAATTTTATAAATTAAGCTATAATGGTTGGGCAGTTTCCAATCACAGGCAAAAATCAATGATTTTAAAAGCCTTAAAAAATGTGAGTTTAGGGGCTGGGGAGATAGCTCAGTTGGTAGAGTGCTCACCTCGCAAGCACAGGGCCCTTGGTTCGATCCCCAGCCCTGCAAAAAAAAAAAAATGTGAGTTTATTCTTTCATAAAAAAATTAGTAAATTTAGGGAGTCCAGGGCCAGAACAATAGCTTAAGGTTGGCTGTGAAAAATTCTACCATGCTCCTTTTCTGCCCCATTCCACCTGGCTTGCTCACATGCTCACTGCTGTATAATTCAGAAGGGCTACCATAACTAGAAGCATCTAACCTATAAACTGAACACCCCCAACAAGAAGGGAGGAGAGATAAAAAAAGCCATATAATCTTCACAGGTGGGAGGAAAAGCAGGAAAATGAAAGATGCCGCTGATATAATTTTCATAGATGAGGTATCATCACATATGTTCTGCAAAGAACCAGATAGCAAAGAGCAAGTGTTCGCAGGCTTCATGGCCTCTTCTACAACTGCTTAACTCTGCTCATAGATTTGGAAAGCCAAAGATGAATGTTTCCAACAAAGATAGGGATAATGGTTGAATTATTTTGTTGATTTTAGTTCAAGCAATTCTTAGAAAGCAAACTTTTATTTTGAATATTTTATTACCCTCATGTCACCTGTAGTTGTGAAAGTTATTTCCTTGATCCATTTGTGAACAAGTGTCCAAAGTTTTTAAAACATTATGAAGAAAGGAATTGATGAAGTAGTACTGAAATGAATGCTGTGAGATGAGTTGTAAGTTATGCAGGTTTTAAAGGTATTATTTGACCGTGCATGGTGGCATATATCTGTAATATCTGTGCCTCAGGAAGCTGAGGCAGGAGGATCACAAGTTCATAGAAATTTTTTGGTATGTTTCTTGGTATGGAACTGGGAGTGAGAACATTTTCTTGCTTCTTGTCCTTGCCTTACACATTAACTTTGTGTATTTTTTCTAGATAGGGATTTAGCTTAGGTAACTGCAGTGTTGCCAGAGTACTGGAGTTAATTCAACTTTAATATTTTATGCCCTGGTGCCTCCATTGTATAACTATGCATATGTTTGGGGTCATAAAATACAGGTTTATTTGAACACAAACATGTGATACTGCAACAATCTGATACCATGGAGGTAGCATATACTGTGTGGAGACACTATACAAAGGCATGATTGGTGTCCACAGAAGGATGGAAAATTTCATCATAAGAGGCTGAGTAGTGTGCCCAAGGTACATGCTGTGCTGTGTCAGAACCAGCATTTGAATCCAGGCAGCCTGATCTCCAAGTTCACATTCTCAGCTACCATTTTGCATTGCCTCTTTCCAATGTTTACTTATTTTATATTCATAGAGAGGTTAAGAAAAATAGTAAGATAACAAAATTATGATAAATCAGGGACATTTTACATTAAAAATTAAGGAAGTGTGCTCAAAATTTAATCACTAGTTGCTTTTAAAAAATTCTGTGACTGCCACAATTTTTTTATTTTTTCACAAGACCAAAGAGAAGATTAAATTGTACCTAGGAAATGTACAATTTATTCAAATTCATCGTGTGTAGTGGATGAAGGCCAAGCACTAAACAACAGACAGTCTACTCACAATCAATCATCAGAGATAAGCAAAAGGCAGGTTTCCATTGCCTCCTTTCTCTTCAAATTTAATTAACATGAGTACTGTTTCACATTAATCTATACAGGTAGAATTCTTAAATTTAACTGACATTTAACTCAGTAAGTTTATTCTGTATAGAGCAGCTTAAAACCAGATTATGATTTCTCTTTATTTGTTCTTTTTAACATTAAGAAAAAAAGTTTTCATAAATGTATTGAAATTGACTAGTTGTTCAAAGTGCTTGGCATGATATGTTTTTAGACAGAATGCCAAATTCTACAAAGCACAGGTAAACTATAATTTAAATCACTAACTTAGGTAATAATGGTTTCTCAATGATTTTATAGAATAAAAAAATAGATGTTAAAAAGATCTCAAACACTGCCTTCAAAAAGGTGATTTTTTAAATACTAAAGTAACTCAGCACAGGTCATTCTCAAAATCGGCTTATTTGTTGTTATATAAAAATTTACACATTGTATGTATCACCACATTACATAATTTATCTCATTTTTAATGATTTTTTTCTTTTAGTAATGAATGGGAAAGTCTAGGCTGAAAACTGAAAGATTCACACTCTCAAAAGTTCAGAAAGTTCTAAGGATGCCTCCTCATTTATAACCTTCCAAGGTAAAATAGTGCAATCATCAGCAAGTACTAAAACCAAGCTTTAAAAAGTAAAAAAAAAAAAAAATCATGCTGTGTGAAGCATGAACTAGTGCTGCTATGGTTGTCTGGTCTTAAACTTTCTAATCTGTCCACTGCATATTTTTTCCCATGGGGCTTTCCAATTTATAACTTTGATGAGGGTGAAGCTGGACCTTTTCCCAACAAGACTGTGGAGCTGAGTTTGTTATGTTCAGGTTTTACCCAAAGGTGATAAATTCTATAAAAACAGGCTCCCCAGTCCCTTGCTCTCTGCTTCTCATTTTTGTTCCTCATGTCTCCTGTTTTTGCCTCTCCTTTGTAGATTCTTATTTATTCCTTTTGTGCTAAATTCACTTCCTATTGTCTCAGGTTGCTAAACAGGATTGGAATCAACTGAAATGGGTGTTTGCTGGTAGCTGCATTGTACCAGGTTCCCCTGATGCCTCCTCCCCATCTGAACTCTTGTGGCATTTATTTCTTTAAATCACCTACTCACTTCTTTAATTGTGAACTTTCCAAATCAATGTTCTTGAGAAACACATACCGTTGAAAAATCAATCCAAAATTTATACAAAACCATGGGAAATATGAGAACATTGCCTCTTAAACCCAATTCTACACAGCATGGCTTCAGAATATACATCAAAATGCATTCTACTGTGATGTACAACTAATTGTAAGTAATAATAGAAATATACTAAAAATTAGCAAAAACACTATAAAAATGCTTTAGTAGAGTTGTGACTGAACCTACAATAAAACATGAAAGCAAGTTTTAAATATCCATTCATCATGGCTTCTGGGTGACATCAGAAGAAACTAAGGTATTTATTCAGCACAGACTCACTCAGTTCCTTTAAGGAAAATAATATCTTCCCAAAGAAAAGCAAAACACAGTGAGAAAGCATAGTGCCAAGAGCAGCTCTCTTTTGTCATCACCTCTAGGTTTCCAAGTTGACATTTAGGTTGACTTCCAATGCTTCCAGGCTTACCATTCCCCTCAGTGGGTGTTATACTTTTCCTGTGCTTATTTTGAACAGTCAAGTTCCTGTCCTAGGACTGCTCTTGCATTTTGCAGATGGGTCTGATCACACTTCAGGGAATGGTTGAAGAGCAGAAGGACTACTGGCACTTGCTGAACATTAGGAGGTATTGTTCCTCTTTCTTATCCAAGATTTTGACCAATGGCATGAAAATGAGAATTTTTGTGCCTGGGGAAGACACACAGTCATCTTTAAGTCACTTTGCAGGATGTCCACATATCCATTATTTTCCTCAGTATCCATCTCAGCAGTGGCCATGAAGAATCACTTCAGCTAAGAGTCTCTGCTCCTCTATTACCAGCTTCCACTCAGGGTAAGACACATCAGGTAAGGGGCTGTGCTTGGACTGTGTAAAGTCCTCTCTGTGGCTGGCCCACTGTCTCAGAGCAGGGGCAGAACTGGGATGTGTGAGCTTCTGTTGCAGCTTGTAGACAAATCCATTATTGTTTTTTCCTCCCCAGGACTGTTGGCAGCCTTGCCACCTTCCCTCATTCTTCCTATAGCTGTCCAGTGCCTGGGAGTTAGAAACATCTATAGTACAGGGAGATGCTGATATATGGTAACTGTGGTCCACAGCAACCAAATCGGTAAGATGTGAAATCATCTGATGGCTGCTCATTTCAAATAACCCACCTGGCTTTCTGGGTTGTCTGCTCAAATGTCTATTATACCAGGTTGAGTTCAATAGGGTTGGAGGAATCCATGCAAAGAACTGCATCAGAAAATTCAGAGGACTTTGATGATAGTGAAGATTCAGATGCCTGCCTTTATAGTCAGCAAGAAGCAAAAGAGAAGTCTCCCTATGCGACCCTGTGGGGTCTTACTGCAGAGCCCAGCAAAATACTGCATGGTCTGGGTAAGAGTACTGACCAAAGAGGAAGAGGCTGTGTGCTCTGGTGATCCCAGGAGGGCACAAGTTCCTAGACAGAGGCCTGAGAGGGGACCTAGACTCTGGGTGCCCCTACATATTCAAGCATGCCTGAGAACTTGGCACAGGTTGAACTGGGACATGACCATCAGGGTAGGGTGGGCAGAATGCTGACTATAGAGCCCAGCACAAGGTGGCCAACAAACTCCCAGCACAGTGGACCAGGATCAGGGATGGAGCAGACCAGGGTGGTAGTAAAGGAGGGAGGGAGGAAGAGCAATGCAACTGGGAGCCCAGTGTTTAGAGGGATGTGGGAGGGTGGGGAGGTAAGGAATTATGCAGGATTTGGGCTGGAGAAGCCTCCAGTAAATTTTTGTAATGTGGTTAATTTCTTGAAATTGTTAACTACAATTCTAAGCCCACACAATATATATGAAAAATACCTTGCAAATTGTGCACATTTAAGAAATATTTATTATAAGTTTTATAATACAATTATGGAAAATATATCAGATGTAAAATTTTTAAATCAATAACATGACACCAGCAGAAACAAAATAGTATTATAAAAAATTACAGATCAAGTAGATTGCCTTATTAAAAACAAAGTCTAAAGAAGAATCTGCTCAATGTTGCCTGGGTGGCTGTGATTAAGAACCAGACTGCCCAGTGAATGCCAAGAACTCCTACAACATGAACACACACACATGTTCATTTAAAGTCAGCTCGCTACTATTTTTAAGATAAAACTGAATCCATGTTCTAGAACAGTTCATGTATAATTCATATACATGTACAGCTCTAGTACAATTCATTTGAATATATGATTCAGGAGACCAGACACTAACACAATAACTATCTGACTCAGAATTATATTCCCAGTGACTAATTGTGTTTGGTTGTTAGTTAAGAAACTAAAGGAACAAATGAAGGAAATCACAGATAAAAGAGCATACTTTACAAAGCTTTGGTTAAATACAAAGGTCTTAGAGTGGATACACTAGCACATTCCAATAATCCCAGCAGTCCAATTGGCTAAGTCTGGAGAATCACAAGTTTGAAGGCAACCTCAACAGCGTAGTGACAAGTTGTCTCAAAAAAGTTAAAGAGGAACTGGGAATGTAGCTCATTGGTAAAGCACCACTTAGTTCAATCTAAGTAGAGAGAGAGAGAAAGAGTGATCAAAGAGTCTTAAGGCAAATGAATGAGAAGTACAAAAAATTACTCAAAGAAAGAATGTGCTAGTTTTTCAAAACATGAATATGGTGTCTGTTATTAAATCTCTTAATTTCAGGCTTTCCTCTGATAGCCATAAACACAGGCTAATTTTACATATAACATAACTAAGGAAATTCCTTAATTTGTTTTAAAACATGAATTTATTCCCATTTTATAAAAAAAGTACCATGAAAGAATAATATATCCAAAGATAATAGATATGTGTTTTATAAACTAAAAATTTCCAGGATAGATGTGTAAGTAGTCCATCAACTGGGGAAATGAAAAAGTATTAAACTTATGTTAGCCAAGGTCAGGGAAAACATCATATATGTTTCAATCATTGCCTACAAGCCAAAAAAACAATTTTCTAAAAGAATATAAAAGATAAGATTACATAACAGAAAAAAGTTCAGTGAAAAGTAGTTCTTTCTCCTTGTAGAAATAAAGCAAAAGCAATTAGAATAATTCTTCTGTAAACAGTATTAAATTTTATTTAAAAATGTTAAAATCCATCTGATTGCTATCTCCTAAGATTCTTTCACACAGCCTTCATAAGAAAACTGTTCAGCTTTCCAGCAGGTGATCCAAGATGGTGGACTAGAGGGTGACTGCATCCCCAGTTGCTCCAGAACCCAAGAGTCAAGAAGGGGAGGCATTGAGAGACTTGGACTAAGATAGAGCCATGGGTGAGTCTGCCCACTGGGAAAAGCTTGGCCCGGGTGGCAGGCCCATATAGAGGTGGCTTATCAGAGCTGGGCAGGGCAGCTAGAGTCATCCACAGGCAGCCCTGCGCACTCCGGCGGTGGGTCCCGCCCACACAGCCAGCTTCTCCAGGTTCTCGGAGTGGGCCCCCTAGTGAGAGCCTTTCTGACCAGAACAAGCTCCAAGTCCCGGAGTCAGCGCAGCATACTCCCAGCGTACTCCGGCACGTAAGCAGCTTCAGGGACCAGGATAGGGCAGCCAGAGACTTCCCCAAGTAGCCTGGACCCCTGTGGTGGGAGGTGCCTTTCAAGGCTAGCTTCTCAGACCAGACCGCTCAGTGAGAGACTTTCTACATAGAACCAGCCACAAGACCCCGAACCAACGGAGAGCTTTGATCCGCAAGCAGCCTCTGGGATCAGGGCAGGGCAGCCAGAGACCTCTTCAGGCAGCTCACCCACTCCGGCCACAGGCTCTCTTCACAGGGTGATCTAAGATGGTGGCCTAGAGGGTGACTGCACCCCCAGTCACTACAGAACCCCGGAGTTAAGAAGGGGAGGCATTGAGAGACTCGGACTGAAATACAGCCATGGGTGAGTCTGCCCACTGGGTAAAGCTCGGCCCGGGTGGCAGGCCCAGATAGAGGTGGCTTATCAGAGCCGGGCAGGGCAGTTAGAGTCTTCCACAGGCAGCCCTGCGCACTCTGGCGGTGGGCCCCACCCACACAGCCAGCTTCTCCAGGTTCTCAGAGCAGGCCCCCTAGTGAGAGCCTTTCTGACCAGAACAAGCTCCAAGTCCCGGAGCCAGCCCAGCATACTCCCAGCATACTCCAGCACATAAGCAGCTTCAGGGAACAGGATAGGGCAGCCAGAGACTTCCCCAAGCACCCTGAACCCCTGCAGTGGGAGGTGCCTTTCAAGGCTAGCTTCTCGGAGCAGACCGCCCAGTGAGAGACTTTCTACGTAGAGCCAGTCACAAGTCCCCGAGCCAATGGAGAGCTTTGATCCGCAAGCAGCCTCTGGGATCAGGGCAGGGCAGCCAGAGACCTCTTCAGGCGGCTCTGCCCACTTCAGCAACAGGCTCTTTCCACGGGGTGATCCACGATGGTGGCCTAGATGGTGACTGCATCCCCAGTCACTCCAGAAACCAGGAGTTAAGGAGGGGAAGCACTGAGAGACTCGGACTGATATAGAGCCATGGGTGAGCCTGCCCACTGGGTAAACCTCGGCCCGGGTGGCAGGCACAGATAGGGGTGGCTTATCAGAGCAGAGCAGGGCAGCTAGAGTCTTCCCCAGGTAGCCTTCTACACTCTGGTGGTGGGCTCCTCCCACACGGCCAGCTGCATGGTGCAGGTCCCTAGTGAGAGCCTTTCCGCACAGAGCCAGCTCCAAACCCTGGAACCAGTAGGGGGCTAGGGGCAGCTTTCTTCGGATGCACTGTATTATCAAATTCCTCCAAGACATCAGGCTACTGAAGGCTGGGAGGTGATACACTGGAAATCTACCGGGACACTATAAGCCAATAGCGGAAATCTGCAATATCTCAGGGTCGCACTGACAGCTGACCAACATGAGAAAACAAGGGAAGAAAATGTCCAAAACAAACCTAGATACTACATCAATAAAACCCAATGACAGCACAGCAGAAGAAATGTCACAAAGGGAGTTCAGAATGTACATACTTAAAACAATCAGGGAAGCAAATGAGGAGATGAAAGAGCAAATGCAGGCATTGAAGGAGGAGATGAAAGAGCAAATGCAGGCATTAAATGATCACACCAATCAACAGTTAAAAGACCAAATATGGGAAGTAAGAGATCATTTCAATAAAGAGTTAGAGATACTGAAAAAAAAAACAAACTCAAATACTTAAAATGAAGGAAACAGTAAACCAAGTTAAAAACTCCATAGAAAGCATAACCAATAGGATAGAAGACCTGGAAGACAGAACCTAAGACATTGAAGACAAATTATTTAATCTTGCAAACAAAGTTGACCAAACAGAAAAGATGGTAAGAAATCATGAACAGAATCTACAAGAATTATGGGATATCATGAAAAGGCAAAATTTAAGAATTATTGGGATTGAGGAAGGCTTAGAGAAACAAACCAAAGGAATGAATAATCTATTCAATGAAATAATATCAGAAAATTTCCCAAATCTGAAGAATGAAATGGAAAACCAAGTACAAGAGACTTACAGAACTCCAAACATACAAAATTAAAACAGACCCACACCAAGACACATTATTATGAAAATACCTAACATAGAAAATAAAGACAGAATTTTAAAGGCCACGAGAGAAAAGAATCAAATTACATTCAGGGGGAAACCAGTAAGATTATCAGCAGATTTTTCAATGCAGACCCTAAAAGCTAGAAGGGCCTGGAACAACATATACCAAGCCCTGAAAGAAAACGGATGCCAACCAAGAATCTTATACCCAGCAAAACTTACCTTCGAATTTGATGATGAAATAAGATCCTTCCATGATAAACAAATGCTAAAGGAATTTACAAAAAGAAAGCCAGCATTACAGAACATTCTCAGCAAAATATTCCATGAGGAAGAGATGAAAAACAACGATGCAAATCAGCAACAGGAGGCGCTAGCCTAAAGGAATAGCCAAATAAAGGAGAAACCAAATCATGTCAAAAGCAAATATGAGTCAATTGACTGGGAAAACAAATCATATCACAATAATAACCCTGAATGTTAATGGCCTGAACTCATCAATCAAAAGACATAGACTGGCAGATTGGATTAAAAAGAAAAATCCAACAATATGCTGTCTGCAAGAGACTCATCTCATAGAAAGAGACACCCATAGACCAAAGGTGAAAGGATGGGGAAAAACATACCATGCACACGGACACAGCAAAAAAACTGGAGTATCCATCCTCATTTCAGATAATGTGGACTTCAAACCAAAACTAGTCAGAAGGGATAAAGAAGGACATTACATGCTGCTTAAGGGAATCATAAATTAGCAAGACATAACAATCATAAATATCTGTGCCCCGAACATTGGCTCATCCACCTACGTCAAACAAATCCTTCTCAATTCCAGAAATCAAATAGACCACAACACAATAATACTAGGCGATTTTAACACACCTCTCTCACCACTGGATAGATCGTCCAAACAAAAATTGAATAAAGAAACTATAGATCTCAACAACACAATCAACAATTTGAACTTAATGGACATATATAGAATATACCATCCAACAAAGATCAAATACACTTTCTTCTCAGCAGCACATGGATCCTTCTCTAAAATAGATCATATTATATGCCACAAAGCTACTGTCAGCAAATACAAGAAGATAGAGATACTACCTTGTACTCTATCAGATCATAATGGATTAAAATTAGAAATAAATGACAGAATAAAAAACAGAAATTTCTCCAATACCTGGAGATTAAATAATACACTATTATATGATGAATGGATAACAGAAGATATCAGGAGGGAAATAAAAAAATTCTTAGAAGTAAACGAGAACAAAGACACATTATATCAAAATCTCTGGGACACTATGAAAGCAGTACTTAGAGGAAGATTTATTTCATGGGGCGCATTCAAAAAAAAGAAGTAGAAATCAACAAATAAACGACTTAACACTACAGCTCAAAGCACTAGAAAAAGAAGAGCAGACCAATACCAAAAGTAGTAGAAGACAATAAATAGTTAAAATCAGAGCCGAAATCAATGACATCAAAACAAAAGAAACAATTGGAAAAATTAACAAAATAAATAGTTGGTTCTTTGAAAAAATAAACAAAATTGATAAACACTTAGCCACACTAACAAAGAGAAAGAGGGAGAAAACTCAAATTACTAAAATTCGGAATGAACAAGGAAACATCACAACAGACACAAGTGAAATACAAAACATAATTAGAAGCTATTTCGAAAATCTATACTCCAACAAAACAGAAAACCTCGAAGACATCAACAAATTTCTAGAGACATATGAATTACCTAAACTGAACAAGGAGGACATACACAACTTAAAAAAACCAATTTCAAGCAATAAAATAGAAGAGGTCATCAAAAGCATACCAACAAAGAAAAGTCCAGGACCAGATGGGTTCTCAGCCGAGTTCTACAAAACCTTTAAAGAAGAGCTCATTCCAATACTCCTCAAACTCTTCCATGAAACAGAAGAGGAGGGAACCCTCCCAAACTCGTTCTATGAAGCCAATATCACCCTGATACCTAAACCAGACAGAGACACATCGAGGAAAGAAAATTTCAGACCAATATCTTCAATGAACATCGATGCAAAAATTCTCAACAAAATTTTAGCAAATCACATACAAATATATATTAAAAAGATAGTGCACCACAATCAAGTTGGTTTTATTCCAGGGATGCAAGGTTGGTTCAACATTCGGAAATCAATAAATGTCTTTCCCCATATCAACAGATTTAATGTTAAGAATCACATGATTATTTCAATAGATGCAGAAAAAGCATTCGATAAAATACAGCGTCCCTTCATGCTCAAAACACTAGAAAAAATTGGGGTAGTGGGAACATTCCTTAACATTATAAAGACCATCCATGCTAAGCCCATGGCTAATATCATTCCACATGGTGAAAAACTGAAAGCATTCCCCCTAAAAACTGGAACAAGGCAGGGATGCCCTCTTTCACCACTTCTATTCAACATCGTCCTTGAGACTCTAGCCAGAGCAATCAGACAAACCAAAGAAATTAAATGGATACGAATAGGAAAAGAAGAACTCAAACTATCCCTGTTCACTGATGACATGATTATATATTTAGAGGAACGTGGAAATTCCACCAGAAAACTTTTAGAACTCATAAGTGAATTCAGTAAAGTAGCAGGATATAAGATCAATGCACATAAATTTAATGCATTTTTATACATAAGTGATGAATCTTCAGAAAGAGAAATTAGGAAAACTACCCCATTCACAATAACATCGAAAAAAAGAAAATACTTGGGAATCAATCTCACAAAAGAGGTGAAAGACCTCTACAATGAGAACTACAGAACATTAAAGAAAGAAATTAAAGAAAACCTTAGAAGATGGAAAGACCTCCCATGTTCCTGGATAGGCAGAATTAATATTGTCAAAATGGCTATACTACCTAAAGTGCTATACAGATTCAATGCAATTCGAATTAAAATCCCAATGATGTATCTTGCAGAAATAGAGCAAGCAATTATGAAATTCATCTGGAAGAATAAAAAACCTAGAATAGCTAAAGCAATCCTCAGTAGCAAGAGCGAAGCAGGTGGTATTGCAATACCAGATCTTCAACTCTACTACAAAGCAATAGTAACAAAAACGGCATGGTATTGGTACCAAAATAGACAGGTAGATCAATGGTACAGAATAGAGGACATGGACATAAACCAAAATAAATACAATTTTCTCATACTAGACAAAGGGGCCAAAATATGCAATGGAGAAAAGATAGCCTCTTCAACAAATGGTGCTGGGAAAACTGGAAAACCATATGCAATAGAATGAAATTAAACCCCTATCTCTCACCCTACACAAAACTCAACTCAAAATGGATCAAGGACCTCGGAATCAGACCAGAGACCCTGCATCTTATAGAAGAAAAAGTAGGTCCTAATCTTCAACTTTTGGATTAGGATCAGACTTCCTTAGCAGGACTCCCATAGCAAAAGAAATAAAAGCAAGAATCAACAACTGGGATAGATTCAAACTAAAAAGCTTTCTCTCAGCAAAGGAAACAATCAGCAATGTGAAGAGAGAGCCTACAGAGTGGGAGAATATCTTTGTCAACCATACTTCAGATAGAGCGCTAATTTCCAGAATCTATAAAGAACTCAAAAAACTCTACACCAAGAGTACAAATAATCCAATCAACAAATGGGCTAAGAAAATGAACAGACACTTCACAGAAGATGATGTACAAGTAATCAACAGATATATGAAAAAATGTTCAACATCCCTAGTGATAAGGGAAATGCAAATCAAAACTACCCTAAGATTTCATCTCACCCCAATTAGAATGGCGATTATCAAGAATACAAGCAACAATAGGTGTTGGCGAGGATGTGGTGAAAAAGGAACACTCATACATTGCTGGTGGGGTTGCAAATTAGTGCAGCCACTCTGGAAAGCAGTGTGGAGATTCCTCAGAAAGCTTGGAATGGAAACACCATTTGATCCAGCTATCCCACTCCTTGGCCTATACCCAAAGGACTTAAAATCAGCATACTACAGAGATACAGCCACATCAATGTTCATTACTGCTCAATTCACCATAGCCAGATTGTGGAACCAACCTAGATGCCCTTCAGTTGATGAATGGATAAAGAAACTGTGGCATACATATACAATGGAATATTACTCCACAATGAAGAATGATAAATTTTGGCATTTACAGGCAAATGGATGAAATTGGAGAATATCATGCCTAGTGAGATAAGCAAATCTCAAAAAACTAAAGGATGAATGATCTTGCTGATATGCGGATGAGGACATATAATGGGTGGTGGTAGGAGTTAGCATTAGGTTTAGGGTTAGGTTTAGGGTTAGGGATAAGGAGAGCGGTAAGAATGAAGGAAAGAAAGACTGTATAGGGGGACAAGAGGGGTAGGAGGGGTGGGGGGGAAGGAAAAAAATAATCAAACATCATTGCCCTATGTAAACGTATGATTACACAAATAGTATGCCTTGACTCTATGTAGAAATAGAGAAACAACATGTATCTCATTTGTATAAAATAATTTAAAAAAATCATATTTCCCCCAATATAATTCACTTGAGGTTTATTTTTAATACAATGATAGTGAAAAGCATTTATCTTTTCATAATATTGGTTTAACTTTCAAATTTAACACATAGTATATTGAAAAGTAAAATACCTGTATAGGAAATCCATTTTGCTGTCATTTAGGATAAAGGGAATGCCTGTAAATTATGCTCAACTGGCCCTACCATTATTGAATTATAAGATCATGACAGTGTTTTCACAGATAAGTTACCAAGAAATCATATTACAGTCCATCTTGTTTAGATAGAAGAGTAACATTTCTTTTCTTCAAGATTCCACATTAGCTTTAACCCTACTTAATGTTAAATTAATATTTTTGAAGGTGATTATACTCTCCTTCACAACATTGAAATAAATGTTACACTAATAAAATCACATGACTTGTCTTAGAGTTTCAACAAAATTTACTCTAATAGTAGTACTATGCATCTGTAAAACATTTTTCATAATATGTACTCAAAAATATTTCATAAATATAATGCACTAATACATTATCCTGGATTTACAGGTAGTTCAGTGGCTGAGGTTTTTTTTCAACACTGTGACCTATCAGAAAGCAAAGCATATTCTCATCAGATGATTTTGCTCTTTAAGGATATGTCTTTGGAAAAAAATTTCTGATGAGAGAAAATACTCAACTGTCATCACTTAGAAAGAAGCTGCCTGATTCCATTCAGAAAATTACAACAATATTTTATAGCTTGGAACCACTATCAATGTGAATAAATTCAAATATATTTGAAAAGTGGAGATTTCTGAATTTTAGAGATAAAATTTTTAAATGTGCTTGCATCTTTGTAAAGCAGAACAAAAATGTGATGGATTGAGTGTATCTTATGTTGATGGGAAGAGACTGGAGTTTTCTTCAAAGTGTATGTAAATCACAGGCCTCACAGGGAGTGGATGCTGTCCCCCAGTAGCTGTGGGTACTCAAAGCCATGTTTCATGGATGTTGAGACAAGATAATCTCAAATTTGAGGTCAGTTTTGACAATTTTTTGAGACTGTATCATAAAAATAAAATGTCTGGGACTATTGCTCAGTGGGAGAGAACACTGATTTCATTGCCCACATTCATAACATGATGTAAATTTAAAAGCTCTACTGTCTGGTAGCCCTTTATGAAGAAATTTATATTCAGATGGAATATTCTTTTCCTCTCTCCACCAGTCCATCTGTGTATCCATTCTTTTAAGAATTCATATTTTGAGAGTTGAATTTGAATAGAACAATTTTCTTCCTGATTTCTCATATCTAAACAATGAACTCAGTGTAGTGAATTCACTGAAATCTTTCTATCACTGATCCGCTAAAATTTAGCATATACAATAAAATCATTTTCCCAATGTTTGCATATGTTATAATGATGGATCATAAATTAATTTAATAGATGGAAGCAAGAATATTTTAATGGATTATGAGTAAGTTGCAATACACATCTTCTTTATACATTTAAAGTAAAATTGTCATTGTGAAATTTCCATGCTTTAGTAAACATCTGTTGTAAGAAAATTGTGATATGACCTTAATAGAATAATCATAACTAACAAGTAAATCATTTAGGAAATATCATGAAATGTCCTACTCACATTCAAACATCTCCATTCATAACATGTTTTCATTATTTTGTAAATCCAGGAATTGAAAATAAATTAAAATTATGTGTGGTCATCAGATGGGTAGAGACAAGTTGTATAACATCTTGGTTTATGGGTAGGTTTTATGACAGTTCAGTAAATGTATAAAATGATTCTCTATTGGTACCTAAACCTCCTTTACACATACTTTTATGAAACATATTTACATCTTCTGCAATATCACAAGAAATAAGCCTTGAAAACAGCTTTTACAGGTTTATTCTTCTTATATTCTGCTATATCCAGTCTGACAACTTCCACATTGAGCTTCTGAATTCTGTTGTTGTTCTGTCACTTTTTTTCAGGTAGTGTGATTTTAGTCTTTGTAATGAAGGATTGGTAACAATGTGAAAGGAAAGACCTACAAGACCAAGGAAATTCTGTTGAGTAGGACAGATATCTCACTACTTGATAAGGTTAAATATTGGTAGATATCAGACACATTAAACCTGACTTGATGGTGTCAGACATAGAATTATGTTGTATCATGGAGGTCAATGTTCACTTTAGGATTCGATTTTCTTGAAATATGGAAGATGCAACATGGGTCATGCTTTTTTTTTAAAAAACATAATTAAAAATATGAATTTATTTTTAGAAAAAATATGTGAATATGTGAATTTGTCAAAGGACAAGAATACTGTCAGATATAAAATATATTATAAAATGGATGAGACATGGTGATATTATTATTTTCCTATACTGAATTCTTTTTTTTTAATTGTAAACAAATGGGATACATGTTGTTTCTCTGTCTGTACATGGCGTAAAGGCATACCATTTGTGTAATCATAAATTTACATAGGGTAATGTTGTTTGATTCATTCTGCCATTTTTTCCCTTCCCCCCCTCCCCTCCCACCCTTCCCCTCTATCTATACAGTCCTTCCTTCCTCCATTCCTGCCCCCCTCCCTAAACCCAACTCCAACCCCAACACTAACCCTTCCCACTCCCCATTGTGTGTCATCATCCACTTATTAGCGATGTCATTCTTCCTTTGGTTTTTTCAGATTGGTTTATCTCACTTAGCATGATATTCTCCAGTTTCATCCATTTGCCTGCAAATGCCATAATTTTATCATTCTTTATGGCTGAGTAATATTCCATTGTATATATATACCACATTTTCTTTATCCATTCATCAATTCAAGGACATCTAGGTTGGTTCCACAATCTGGCTATTGTGAACTGAGCAGCTATGAACATTGATGTGGCTGTATCTCTGTAATATGCTGATTTCAAGTCCTTTCGGTATAGGCCAAGGAGTGGGATACCTGGGTCAAATGGTGTTTCCATTCCAAGTTTTCTAAGGAATCTCCACACTGCTTTCCAGAGTGGCTGCACTAATTTGCAGCCCCACCAGCAATGTAAGAGTGTACCTTTCTCCCCACATCCTCGCCAACACCTGTTGTTGTTTGTATTCTTGATAATTGCCATTCTAATTGGGGTGAGATGGAATCTTAGGGTGGTTTTGATTTGCATTTCTCTTATTACTAGAGATGTTGAACATTTTTCCATATGTTTGTTCATTGCTTGTATATCTTCTTCGGTGAAGTGTCTATTCATTTCCTTAGCCCATTTGTCAGTTGGATTATTTACATTCTTGGTGTAGAGTTTTTTGAGTACTTTATAGATTCTGGAGACTAGTGCTCTATCTGAAGTATGATTGGCAAAGATTTTCTCCCACTCTGTAGGCTCTTTCTTCGCATTGCTGATAGTTTCCTTTGCTGAGACAAAGCTTTTTAGTTTGAATCTATCCCAGTTATTAATTCTTGCTTTTATTTCTTGTGCTATGGGAGTCCTGTTGAGGAAGTCTGGTCCTAAGCCGACATGTTGAAGCTCTGGACCTACTTTTTCTTCTGTAAGATGCAAGGTCTCTGGTCTGATTCCAAGATCCTTAATCCATTTTGAGTTTAGTTTCATGCATGGTGAGAGATATGGTTTTAGTTTCATTCTGTTGCATATGGATTTCCAATTCTCCCAGCACCATTTGTTTAAGAGGCTATCTTTTCTCCATTGCATATTTTGGCCCCTTTGCTAGTATGAGAAAATTGTATTTATTTGGGTTTGTGTCCATGTCCTCTATTCTGTACCATTGATCCACCTTTCTATTTTGGTACCAATACCATGCCGTTTTTGTTACTATTGCTTTGTAGTAGAGTTGAAGATCTGGTATTGCGATACCCCCTGCTTCACTCTTTCTTCCAAGGATTGGTTTAGCTATTCTAGGTTTTTTATTCTTCCAGATGAATTTCATAATTGCTTGCTCTATTTCTGTAAGGTACATCATTGGGATTTTAATTGGAATTGCATTGAATCTGTATAGCACTTTTGGTAGTATGGCCATTTTGACAATATTAATTCTTCCTATCCAAGAACATGGGAGATCTTTCCATCTTCTAAGGTTTTCTTTAATTTCTTTCTTTAATGTTCTGTAGTTCTCATTGTAGAGGTCTTTCACCTCTTTTGTGAGATTGATTCCCAAATACTTTATTTTTTTCGAAGCTATTGTAAATGGGGTAGTTTTCCTAATTTCTCTTTCTGAAGAGTCATCGCTTATGTATAAAAATGCCTTAGATTTATGTGCATTGATCTTATATCCCGCTACTTTACTGAATTCACTTATGAGATCTAAAAGTTTTCTGGTGGAATTTCCTGGTTCCTCTAAGTATACCATCATATCATCAGCAAATAGGGATAGTTTGAGTTCTTCTTTTCCTATTCGTATCCCTTTAATTTCTTTGGTCTGTCTAATTGCTCTGGCTAGAGTTTCAAGGACGATATTGAATAGAAGTGGTGAAAGAGGGCATCCCTGCCTTGTTCCAGTTTTTAGAGGGAATGCTTCAGTTTTTCACCATTTAGAATGATATTAGCCATGGGTTTAGCGTAGATGGCCTTTACAATGTTAAGGAATGTTCCCACTATCCCTATTTTTTCTAGTGTTTTGAGCATGAAGGGGTGCTGTATTTTATCAAATGCTTTTTCTGCATCTATCGAAATAATCATGTGATTCTTGACTTTAAGTCTATTGATATGGTGAATGACATTTATTGATTTCCTGATGTTGAACCAACCTTGCATCCCTGGGATGAAACCCACTTGATCATGGTGCACTATCTTTTTAATATATTTTTGTATGCGATTTGCTAAAATTTTGTTTAGAATTTTTGCGTCGATGTTCATTAAGGATATTGGTCTGAAATTTTCTTTCCTCGATGTGTCTCTGTCTGGTTTAGGAATCAGGGTAATATTGGTTTCATAGAATGAGTTTGGGAGAGTTCCCTCCTCTTCTATTTTCTGGAATATTTTGAGAAGTATTGGAATGAGTTCTTCCTTTAAAAGTTTTGTAGTACTCGGCTGAGAACCCATCTGGTCCTGGACTTCTCTTTGTTGGAAGGCTTTTGATGACTTCTTCTATTTCATTACTTGAAATTGGTCTATTTAAATTGTGTATGTCCTCCTCGTTCAGTTTAGGCAATTCATATGTCTCTAGAAACCTGTTGATGTCTTCGAAATTCTCTATTTTGTTGGAGTATAGATTTTCAAAATAGCTTCTAATTATGTTTTGTATTTCAGTCTTGTCTGTTGTGATATTTCCTTGTTCATTCCGAATTTTAGTGATTTGGGTTTTCTCTCGTCTTCTCTTTGTTAGTGTGGCTAAAGGTTTATCAATTTTGTTTATTTTTTCAAAGAACCAACTATTTATTTTGTCAATTTTTTGTATTGTTTCTTTCATTTCAATTTCATTGATTTCAGCTCTGAGTTTAACTATTTCCTGTCTTCTACTACTTTTGGTGTTGGTCTGTTCTTCTTTTCCTAGGGTTTTGCGCTGTAGTGTTAGGTCATTTATTTTTTGAGTTTTACTTCTTTTATTAAATGTGCTCCATGAAATAAATCTTCCTCTACGTACTGCTTTCATAGTGTCCCAGAGATTTTGATATGATGTTTCTTTGTTCTCGTTTACCTCTAAGAATTTTTAATTTCCTTCCTAATATCTTCTGTTATCCATTCATCATATAGTAGCATATTGTTTAATCTCCAGGTGTTGGAGTAGTTTCTGTTTTTTACTCTTTCATTAATTTGTAACTTCAATCCATTATGATCTGATAGAATACAAGGTAGTGTCTCTATCTTCTTGTATTTGCTGACATTAGCTTTGTGGCATAATATATGGTCTATTTTAGAGAAGGATCCATGTGCTGCTGAGAAGAAAGTGTATTCACTCTTGGTTGGATGGTATATTCTATAAATGTCTGTTAAGTCTAAATTATTGATTGTGTTATTGAGATCTATGGTTTCTTTGTTCAATTTTTGTTTGGAAGATCTGTCCAGTGGTGAAAGAGGCGTGTTAAAATCACCTAGTATTATTGTGTTATGGTCTATTTGGTTTCTAGAATTGAGAAGGATTTGTTTAACATACATGGATGAGCCACTGTTTGGGGCATAGATGTTTATGACTGTTATATCTTGCTGATTTATGCTTCCCTTAAGCAGTATGAAATGTCCTTCTTTATCCCTTCTAACTAACATTGGCTTGAAGTCCACATTATCTGAAATGAGGATGGATACTCCAGCTTTTTTGCTGAGCCCATGTGCATGGTATGTTTTTCCCCATCCTTTCACGTTTAGTCTATGGGTATCTCTTTCTATGAGGTGAGTCTCTTGCAGGCAACATAGTGTTGGATCTTTCTTTTTAATCCAATCTGCCAGTCTATGTCTTTTGATTGATGAATTCAGGCCATTAACATTCAGGGTTATTATTGAGATATGATTTGTATTCCCAGTCATTTGGTTCATATTTAAAATTTTTGACACATCTTGGTTTCTCCTTTATTTGACAGTTCCTTTAGGATAATTCCTCCCTTTGCTGATTTGCTTCTTTGTTTTTTATCTCTTCCTCATGAAATATTTTGCTGAGAATGTTCTGTAATGCTGGCTTTCTTTTTGTAAATTCTTTGAGCTTTTATATATCATGGAATGTTCTTATTTCATCGTCAAACTTGAAGGTAAGTTTTGCTGGGTATAAGATTCTTGGTTGGCATCCATTTTCTTTCAGAGCTTGAAAAATGTTGTTCCAGGCCCTTCTAGCTTTTAGGGTCTGGATTGAAAAATCTGCTGATATCCGTATTGGCTTCCCCCTGAATGTAATTTGATTCTTTTCTCTCACAGCCTTTAAAATTCTGTCTTTATTTTGTATGTTAGGTATTTTCATTATAATGTGCCTTGGTGTGGGTCTGTTGTAATTTTGTGTATTTGGAGTCCTATAAGCCTCTTGGACTTGATTTTCCATGTCATTCTTCAGATTTGGGAAATTTTCTGATATTATTTCTTCAAATAGATTGTTCATTCCTTTGGTTTGTTTCTCTAAGCCTTCCTCAATCCCAATAATTCTCAAATTTGGCCTTTTCATGATATCCCATAGTTCTGGAGATTCTGTTCATGATTTCTCACCATCTTCTCTGTTTGTTCAACTTTGTTTTCGAGGTTAAATATTTTGTCTTCAATATCTGAAGTTCTGTCTTCCATCTGTTCTATCCTATTGGTTATGCTTTCTATGGAGTTCTTAATTTGGTTTATTGTTTCCTTCATTTCAAGGATTTCTGTTTGGTTTTTTTTCAATATCTCTAACTCTTTATTGAAATGATCTTTTGCTTCCTGAATTTGCTCTTTTAACTGTCAATTGGTGTTATCATTCAATGCGTGCATTTGCTCTTTCATCTCATCGTTTGCTTCCCTAATCATTTTAATTATGTACATTCTGAACTCCCTTTCTGTCATTTCTACTGCCATGCTGTCTTTGGATTTTATTGATGTAACATCTAGATTTGTTTGGGGCATTTTCTTCCCTTGTTTTCTCATATTGTTCAGGAATCAGTGGGTCATTAAGATATTGCAGATTTCCTCTATCAACTTATAATGTCCCTGAAGATTGCTAGTATATCCCCTCTTATCCTTCAGTAGCCTGAAGTCTTGGAGGAGGTTGATAATGCGGAGCTCCACGAAGAAGCTGCCTCTCTAGGGGTGGTAACCCTCAGGTGGCATATATTCCCTGCTAGTGGGCAGAGGTGCCTCCACTTGTTGACCAATGGTCATCCAATGGGGAACTAGACTGCGGGCTGAGGCAAGGCCTGTTTGTGCCTATGTCTCTGGTTTTACCGTCCCTGTGGGAAAACCTCCCCCGGCCGGGAAGAGTCACTCGGTGGGGACGTCTCGCTGGTCAGTTGCCCTCCTAGAAGTTCCCCTCAATCTACAACTACCACCTGGGCTGGGCTGTCTTCCTCTGCAACGATCCCAGGGCCCCGGACCTACATCCTGGGCCTGGGAGCCTCACCCTTCGCAGGCGAGTCTCCTTAGGCTGCCTCTCTCAGAGAATCTGCCCGCCACCCTGGAAACTTCACTCCGGCCCTAGGCGTGTCTCTGTGCGGCTCTTCCAGCAAGAAGCCACCTATCTCCTGGGACCCTGCTCTGCACCAATCGCCTGGCTATGCATCCCCTCCCCTGAGCCACCACCTGGAGCCCTGTACAATAGCTCCGAGACCCAGAGACCCACCACACACCTCCTCCTCTGGACAGCCACCTGGTTTCCGACGCAGTCACTAGGAGTCCAAACAACTCACTTCGGTTCTCCTCCTCCCGCCAACCTCCCGTAGCTCTAGGCAGTCACTCCAAGTACAAGTGACCCGCCCTGTTCCTCCTCCTCCTCCTTGGGGTAGCCCCCCGGGTGTTCAGGAGCAGTGACTCCGAGACCAAGTGACTCACCACGCTCCTCCTCCAGGCAGGCCACCGGTGTTCAGGAGCGGTCGCTTTTAGTCCAATCAACTCACCACTTGCCTCCTCCTCTGGCAACCGCCTGTGGCTCTGATGCAGTCACTCCTAGACCAAGCATCCCGCCGCACTCCTCCTCTTCCTCTGGGCAACCCCCCGGTGTTCAGAAGCGGTCGTTCTGGGTCCAAACAGCTCGCCATGCAGCTCCTCCCCAGGCAGCCGCCCGGAGCCCCAGCGGCTGCTCGAGTCCAAGCGCTGTGCTGAGCCGCCTCCTCTACGATGATCCCAGTTGTCCGTGTTTACCGCTCCAGCGGGGGGAGGGACGTCTCGCCGAGCAACTCCACTTCACAAATTCCCTGCGTTCCGGGGCTACCGCCCCATCCAGGACGCCTCCCCAACAGGAGAGACTCACCCAGCAGCTTTGAGTTGGTCCCAAGTCTCTCACTATTTCCTCTTTTGAATCTTGCGTCCTGGAGCAGCGTGAAATGCAGCCGCCCTCTAGTCCGCCATCTTGACCCCCCTGGGTCATGCTTTTGACAGCTGTTATTTCAGTATGTTGTGTAATTCCAAGAGCTGGGTCCCTGCTTCTATGTATGCAAAAGCTGGTTCCAGCAGCTTTTGCTTGGTTAAACTGAAGATGGTCAAAGGTCAAAGCTGGGTCTGCAGATCATAACATGCATAAAAGTTGTATAGTTAGCTCTCATGTAAATGTTGCCCTGAAAGGATTTTTTACTAGCCTGTGAGATTTTCAGTTTACCATACATCATATCAGCCTGTACACCAAGTTTTAATATATGGCTGATATCTTTGTGGGTTCTCTTCATTTCTCTTAAGCAAGCAGGCTTTGTGATCATATCCTCTGTTTTATAACCCAGGGTCCACTTATTTTCACTTACAGAACTTTGTACTTACTTTACAATGTCAGTGATTTCCATGGAGGGAATAAATGTTAGAGCATGAAGGAGGACATTATATCATTAAATATCCCAGCTGAAAGAATACCACTCAGTCCCAAAAGTTCTCTTGGACACCACAGAGAATAATCAAACCAATTACAGAATGGCTACAATCCTAGATTTGCAAGGCTCAAATCATTGTCAATTCTCCCTTTTAAAGTGTAAACTATTTGAGGGAGAGAATGATGAAAATATATGTGATCCAACTGTAACAGAAAGAGAGGTTCATAGGGCCCAGAGTGGTAGTCAATGGTCCCAAAATTATTTACATAGTGAAGGGAACATGAAGTTGTTACCTGGTTTGAAGGACCACTCTGTCATACCTGACAGCTTTTGTATACAGTGGTGCTTATTCACTCTGTTAATTCAAATCTACTAAATTATTTTCAGTGACTATGCTCCCTTAAACTGGCTATAACTGAATGTGGCATCTAGAGATGGACAAATGCTCGATCAATCCTTACAGATTTTCATAGAAGTTCAGGATGTGTTTACATGATATTTGTTTTTTTTTTTTTTAAGATAAAAATAGGGACTTGAAAAATTTGCTTAGTTTCACATGATTTGTATATATCAGATATCCTGATTTATTGTCTGGTGTTACATATTTTGACTCCTTTAAATCAAATAAACTATTAGTTTATTTTTGAGATTTTTTTTGTGACCAATGAATTCAATTTAGAATGAATACACATTTTAAACTAATTTATCTTAAATATCATTAATCTTTTTTACCTCAATATTTTGCATGGATTATGTACCTTATAGGAAAAATGACAGAAAGAGCCACATTATTGTAAGCAATTTGCAAGGAAATAGTAGAATACTATTACAGGTTACTTAAGTGGTAAATTTAATTGCATCACCCATATCACTGGAGTGTGAAGGAAGTAGGCCCCATTTCGCTTAGGCTGGGGTGGCCACTCTTGATTTGTCCAACTTCCAATATTTAGACATTTATTCCTCTCAGGTGTTTAGGATGCAGCTGTGACTCTGAATCTGCAGGTTTCACAAACTCATTTTCAAAAAAATTAGATATTAAATATTCACTAATGATTCCATGTGTCCTAAATAAATTCATACCTTTTTTTCCATACTGTGCAATAATTTTTCCAGAGCATTTATGTTGTACTGGATATTACAGGCAATCTAGAGATAGTTTAAAGTACACAGATCAGCATGCCTACTTTATATGCAAATACCATGCATTTCCTATAAAGAACTCTTGCATTCTTGGTTTTTGATATCTATGGGGATCATGTAATCCATCCAAACCAGAAGTTTAAAGTAAGCTTTCTGGTGGTGATGGCCATCTGCACAATGTAGGAGATCACTGGTCCCAAGAATATACTCTGGAATTGCATTCTATCCAGAAAAGCACTGGATAATGAAAGAAACCATGGAAAGAGCAGGATTTGAACCCACATGGATTGCATGGGAGTGGCAGAGCAGGAAGAAGATTTGGTTTTACAAACTGGAGTGGGTGAAGTTCCTGTGGCTAGAATGAGATCTTGACATGCTAGAGCAACATATATTGGGAATGAAAAAGAAATCAAACACTCCTTGAATTTCCTCACTACCTTACCGATATAAAATTCCATCTGCCATTGAGGGTCTTAGACCCATCCCTTTATTCCAACAATCAGGCACCACCTGGGGGCCTTTAACATTTCCCTACCATCTGCTTAGTGTTTCCAGGGCATTTCCACTGAACTGGAGGTTTCTCACATTGCAAAAGGGACCACTGGCCTGGGGTGAGGTGGGAGCCATGCCCTCAGGCAATACGACCATGTGCATAGGGGGGTGACTGCCACTTCTTAAGCCCATTTATCCCAAAATTTAAGCTCATTTTGGTTCAATCTGATAGCCTAGAAATTAGTTGGGTAGTGCACTCTGATTGATGGAGGAAATCACCCCCCAGGGTAGATTGTGATGCTCTGTGGGTGCAGGTAATTGAAGGTGTCTACAGTCATAGGACAGTCCAGTGCAGATGGGTACAGCAAGTGCCTTCTGCACAGATTGTCCTCATACATTCTCCTAGGAAGCTCAACCAGATTCAAAACTTTTATTTTTGCTGATTATGAGAGTGGATTTTCAGGGATGAGGACCACAGTCACTACAGAAGTACAAGCTGCAGAGCAAAGAGGGACTGCAGAGTGCCTCTGGACCCTCTGCCCCTCTCCCTTCCTTTTTTTTTGTCTTCAGGATTACTTCTATCAGTTTAGAGACACAATTCTGGCAGTGCCCTTAGGTTCAAATGTTTTATAGATACAGGGAAAGGAATAGAGGTACTACATACACTGGTAGCTATCCTGAAGATGTTGCTGGTGAGTTGTAATTAAGACTGCATTAAGGGAAAAGTAACCCCTTAAGTCAAATAAACATACTTATTCGCTCTGTCCCAGGTACAGGATTATGTGGTGGACATAAAGGAAAGGAGTACCAGTGAACCCTGCTGTGCTTTGCGTGTCACCTTGCCTTCCTCAGTCACAATGAAGACTGAAGTAAAAAAATATAGTAATAAATAGTGATAAGAACACCAGGATCTGGAAGTAAGTTTATTAGTGTTGCCAAGGATGAGAAAGGTGATTCCCAAAGTCTGAGCAGCATTCAGATCAGGTCTTTTAGTGTTATACATAAGCAACTTGGGACATATCAAGGTAAAGGATATGGTGCAGTTTTGTTGAAGTGTGTATTTTATATTCCTTATATGGGTATAAGCTAGTGAACAGTCTAGGCAATTCAGTTCAAACACCTCAGGGACTTTTACTGCACTAAGACTAAAGAGGGATTGTTCTTTCCCTTCTATTTGGTTCCTTCCTCTTCTACTGTAATTATCTTGGTACAGAGACATGCACCCACTGCAAACCTCTATGTTCAAATGTCCATAAGCAGATATTCTGTGCATCAGCCTGCAAAAGCACAGCCTGTCAGCTCCTCAACTTCTCAGGTTTCCTTTCTGTTCTATCTCAATACCACAGACAAATTCATTCATTACAGTGTAGTTCTGAATTGATAGACATTCTGTGGCTTTTTCCCATTTCCCTCAGAGTGAAAGTGTGGTGGATTGCTGCCCAGCTGGTGCTACTCCCTGTGCACAGATCCAGTCTGCAAACCTGCTTGACCCTCAAGCCAGGAATCTTTTGCTTATCCTTGTCACTGCTTATTCAGTTTATCTCAACAGTCCCCCAGCCTCATCCCTCCTCTACTTCTTTCTTCTCTGTTTCCAGCATCCACATGAGTCCTGTTCATTCTTTATACTCAGGCCACATTGGCTGAAATCTAGCTTTTTCTCTGATTATAACTATCTTCACCACATCACCACTGACACCCAGCTCACAAAAAGTAGGCCATTCTCTATCAATCTCACTTTCATTCCATGCTTGCTAGGAAAGTGGTGCTCCAACACTCCAGTTCTCCAAGAAGAAATGTGGGAATTATCTATGTGCTTCTGTCACCCACTTTCCCATATCTGACACTCACCAGACTTAAATGCCATAAATATGCATGCCCCATGAACTTTGTTAAGTCTGTGTATGGCCCATTGCTGAAAACTACCTGGTCCTCATGAGTCCTGCATGACCTTGCTCTGTACTCCCCACCAATCACATTGTGGCTGAGCACTGCTCATCTCCAAGAGTCAAATTTAAGTTAGCTTCTGTGGCAGATCTGTGCTTGGAAAATTTACCTCTTGATAATTTAATAATTATCACCTGGTTAGAGGGGTTATCCCACTTTCTCCAGAAGATGATGCCCACCAAATAAATTATATACTTTATATTGAGGTAATTGTGATGCACTCTGAGTCAGAAGTGATGAATTAAGACCCATGTGCCCTGTGCCCAACATTCCCAGCTGATACTGTCTTGAAAACCTGTGTTGTGGCCTCATGAGGTGCTGACAGCAGCACAGGATGCAGAAGTCCTTCAGCGCTAAGGGCCCATCCTGTCTCACTCTTGTCAACTCTGCCTCTAATTGACCCTGCAATTTCCTTAACCCCTTAAAGCTTTGAAGCTGTCTTCCCTAGTATGACCTGGTCCTCTCACCTGTATTGCTTGAGTAGATTCCAGCAGTAAGTGTGTAAGCTTTTGGATATTTAGTGTGAATTTCTAGGGATTCATCCAAGTTGCTCTGTGTCAAGACTTTATTTTCTCTTTGCTAGATGTTGTCCTGGGCCTTGGATGTACCAATCTCTTGACTTGACCATTTTCACACCATCTTATGTACAAAGTCTTATGGCTAAAAATGTTAACTTCCCTTTGAATATATTTTCTTAGATCAAATTCACATGAAGTCTTTTGCCATTTACTTTAAGAATTTTCTGTGTTTGTCACTGTTGTGTTTTGAGAATACATTACCCATTAAAGATAATAGTTCTTTCCTAAAAGTGTGATTTGCATTTTTTTTTATTTAATGGGGGTGAGGGAGAGTGGAGTTTGAATCCAGAATGCATTTTTTATAAGCCTCGTGGTCACCTTCAGTGGGTACATTGTGCCTCATTTGTGTAGGCATTAGATGCAGTGCCAGCAACTTCACAGCACCAATCTGTCTTCAAAAGTATCTCCAGAATAGAGGGCCATGATGTATAAATTACATGATCTGTGATCTAAGGATATAGTAGCACAAATAGACTGAGACAGGTCCATAACAGAAAAAGCAAGCTTGAAACAGAGCAAATCTGAAAGCACCTCATTTCCTGATTTCAAAATATATTCAAAGATATAGGAATTAAAACACTGTGACTCTGAAATAGAAGGCAGCATGCAGCCCAATGCACATTAAAGGGAACAAGTCCAGACATGCAGTCAACTCCTCTTTGTCAAGGGAAACATTAATATACAATAAAGGATAGCCTATTAGTGAAATGGTGCTGAGGATACTGCATATCCATGTAGTTAAACAGAAATCAGAACCTTATCTTACACCATACAAAGCATCAACACAAAAGGTACTAAACATCTAAACATGAAACTGAAATCTATAAAATTGCTAGAAAATATTGGAGCTCCATTTACTAATCTTTTCCCATCCTTCTAAGATGACAAATATGATCTTTGCTCTGATTTGATCACAACACAGATACACAAATCAAAATATCATGCTCTACTCCATAAGCACATGAAGTTATTTTGTTTCAATCTAAAATAAAAAAAAGAAAATAATAAGCTTCTGTGGAAATTATAAAAAGGAAAAATAGAGGAAAACATTCCCCACATTGCTTTAGGAATGTTTTCTTGGCTATGACATGAAAAGGAAAGAGGGCAAAGCCATAAATAGATGAAAATTTTTTAAACCAAAAGCTCTGCACAGGACAGTGAAGAAATAACAGAAAAAAGATTCTACTCACTGAATGGGAGAAATTTCTTGAACATTAACTGGGAAAAGTAAAATATCAAAAATACATAAATAATCCCTAGAACTGTATAATAACAAATACCTAATTAGAAATCAGCAAAGGAACTTGGTAGTTCTTCCTTATAATCCCAGTACCTCAGGAAGCTGCAGCAAGAGGATCACAGTTTCATGGACATTCTCAGCATCTTAGTGAGACTGTAACCAACCTGTTGAAACTGTTTCTCAAAATAAAAAGTACCAAATAATCATGGAAACAGAAAAAAAAATATGTTGGTTGCCATGATACTGGGTTGGGGGGAAGTGGGGTGCTGCTCTACAATGGATGTGCAATTTCAATTATATAAGACAAAGTACTTCTAGACATTTCCTGTACAATTCTTTGCTTATAGTTTACAATACTGTAATATGCACTTATAATTGTTTTTCAGTAAAGATAGACTATTAATGTTCTTAGTATTATGGAAGGAGGGGAGGGAAAAAGGGATGAATTTAGAAAGAGAAAGAGGAGGTAGAAGGCAGGCAAAGGAGGACTAGCTCATGGTGTTCCTCCTAAACAGTCGGGATTCCTGCTCAAAGTGTACCTGTTCTTATTGAATATTCCGCTACTGCTATCATAAATTTTTATTGATTTTATCTTAGTTGCTATGCTTCATAAGTGAGTTCCAAGAAGACAATGGACCACATGAATGAACATCACATATACATGTAACCACATGTGATTGGTTATGAAAAGTTATATTCCTATAAGACAGCACCCCAAGGAAAATGGAGAGACTGTGTGGCTTGAAAGGAGAGAGGAGATAATTGGTCAAACCTTAAAATTGTCCCAGTATATTCATTTCTGAAAACAATGAATCCTTGGGAAAAGGGCAGACACTGAATGCTGGGCCCTGAAACTTGAGCTTCCTCCTTGCAACTTAGTCCTAAATGACAATGGGCAAGATTTGAGTTGTCATTCTTCAGGGTCTGGTTTTAACCTGCACGACTAGCCCCTGATGGTCAAAACTGCATGTGAAAGGCTTCCATTGATTACATTATCCTCATTATAACCAATAAAACCCAAGTCCTTTTGTAAATAACAGGCATTATTCCCATCTGGAAAATGAGCCCAGACAGTATCCAAGGCCATGAAGGAATAAAGACTTCTATGAATTCTTTGAGATTTGCTTGCCATACTTTTGTGCTTACATTTTTTTTTCTTGACCAGGAAACAGATGACAAGCATCAAGTGCCCTTCCCCAAGACTCTGAAAATTTTCCCTTTCTGCTGAAGTTCAGTTGAATGACTGCTGGGATCTGGGAAGTGACTGGTGATATATCCATTACCCCAAAGTATCTCTGAGGTCAGGGAACACCCATTCATGGCTCATGCAGCTACAACAGAAACCCAAGACTGACTGCTCCCTCACCTCCCTCCCACATTACAGAAAGAGAGACTCAACAACCTCCAAGTCCACTATCACTGAACAACTGCCAGCACACAACCTGTTACTGACCCCAAACCAGGGCTAGATTTTTGCAACCTATGCTATGTGGACAGTGCAAGGACTTGTATTGAGTCCTTTATATGTGCTGGAGGCATCCTCTTTCTGATGTTCTTCCTTAACCCTCAGTACCTTCTCCCCACACCCTCCTCCTGATACCCCACAGAACTCTGGATCAGAGACCCCTTTGTCATTTGGATGCTGCACCCATTAGCAGACTTTAAATTCTCCAGAGATAAAACTCTGAATTTCCTTCTCTGTGTAGAAGAACATATAGGCACCCTGCCCTAAAACCCACATCTTTTGTCACACGGAACCTAGGGGTTCTCCCACCATTATTCTCTGGTATCTAGCAGATAGGTGCCCTGCTCTGAGACCCATGCCTTTGGTTCACAAGAACATGGGGGTCTCTTCACCATTAAAACTTGTGTGATAATATCATCTGTTTGATCTCTATCAGATAGGCACCCTGGGCTGAGACCCCTCTGTTGCTCCCTGTCGAACAACAAGGTCTGATGTATCTCCTCAGGGCCTGCCTGAGGAGAATACAGGGCCGAGCAGGATGATGAGTGTCAGCGGCAATGGAAACCCACCAGAGTTGGGAGGTCTGTTAGCGCACGAAGCACAGCAGAAATCGTTTACTGAGGAAGTTACACAGCTTTTATGTAGGGTGGGGGCTAGGTGGGAACCAATTAGCTTAAAGGTCAGCAAGGTACAGGGGAATCACACAGGGGAGAGTCCCATAGGACTAAATGGCAAGCACGAGCTGATCACATTCATGGAACTGCTGCTAACCAATCCCTGACAGTAGGGGGTGGAGATGAGAAGGCCAATCAGGGAGTTGCTGGGTAAGAACACATTTTTCAGTTTCTGGGAGAAAGTGGCAGTACAAAAATGTCCAGGTAAACTGTTGGTGGATCAGGCAGTGCCAAGTATGAGGAGGAGGTTGCCAAAAGGGTGCAGCAGCCATTAGGGTGCATCCCCTACAATTCCCCCTTTTTGTTTTATTAGGTACCCCCTGGAGCCAGTTGGAAGGTGGAGCTTCTGTCTTAGGTTGTCTCCTCTTTAGAGATCTTACCCATCTCTGAATAATCCACAGCACCTCAACAGCTCAGGGGGGAGGGAAATCTCATCAAGAGCCTGTCTTAGGTTGTCCCAGTGCACCTGGGATCTTACCCATCATCAGCTCAAGGTGGCTCCAGGGATTAACCTTGCATTATCATTATATGCCTCCTCATAACCAGTGGCTAGTCATTGGTATTGAACTTGGACATTTATTAATTGTACTGCCTTCAAACATTTCTGTACAAACTGTATGACCTTATTGAAAATGTAGGGGCCAGTGGTAGGTGCTATAATGAGAAGGAAAAGGGGACCAAGCAAGGGAAGTAAGTAAGGGAGCCAGCCATGTAGGCTCATCCAGAAGAAGCTAGATTGAAGCTCAGTACACCATTTTTTCAGATTTTCTTGCAGTTGCTTGATCTTGTCATGGACAATTCTGGACCGATCAGCATAACAGCAGCATTCCTCCTGAAGAAACAAGTAAAACCCTCCTCCCCTGGCAGTTAGTAAATTTAACCCTCTCCCATATTGTAGGACTACTGCTGCAAGGGAATTTAATTGTGCCTGGAGGTCTAAGATTGCACTAGCTATTTATTGCATATCGTCTATTAATTGTTGTGAAGGTTTATTATATAAGGTAAGAGAGGTGCCCAGTCCAACAATTTTGGCTCCCGCTTTAGTAGCTACCTTGTTCTTAACATGTTGTTCATAAAGAGGAATCATGTTCATTTGGATATGGTGCATATCCATCCTCTGGGGCCAGTAATCTCATGTACTGTTGCCTTAATATCATTAGTTGGACTGTGCTTACACAGTTCTTGATAAAACCTATTAACCTATTTAGAATGCAGGGGCCAAAGGTTAGGAGTAAGAATAAAATAATAAGTGACCCCAGTAAGGTAGAAATCAAGGTGGTCAACTAAGGGGAGGAATTAAACCATGATTCAAACCAGCCTTATTGTGCTTCTCACTCCTGCTTCTCTTTGGCTAGTCCTTCTCTAACTTTAGTCATAGATTCTTTAATTACTCCTGAATGGCCAACATAAAAGCAATATTCTTCACCTAGGGCCACACACAATCCTCCTTGCTGTACAAAAATCAAATTTAATCCCCTCCTGTTTTGCATTACTACTTCAGCTAGGGAAGTGAGGGATTCTTGAAGGTGGGAAATGGAGATTTCTAGCTTCTCAATATCCAGATCAATAGCTGCTCTTAAAACAGAGTAATGTTGGTTCTGAATTATTAAGGAAGCTGTTCCTGTTCTGGCTCTTATGAGTCCCATACCCAGAATCATACTTAGGGTTAAGGTCATAAGAGGTTCCCTCTTGTTCCTAGGGGGGTTCCCTCTTAGTCGTAGATAGACGTCCTCATCTGAATGATATAATAGCCTGGGAACTAACCTAACAAGCACACAAAAGCCTTGGGAGTTGCTGATCACTTCTGTATGGGCACATGGTGTGAGTCCTGTAGAACAGGCCCACTAAGTGTACTGCTGGGGGATCAGGTATTGACCTGAGTTGCTCAGTGTTACAGTTTACTTGCATAAAGATTGATGAGATACAGGGATATAGCCTATACAGAGCCCTTGTCCAGTAACTTGTTGTAAGGTCAGGGAAACTTTTGATTACCAGCGACATTTGTTAGTGTTGTGGGAAGAGGTATAGTTTCCTAGAGTTGTTATGCCTTCATAATATGGTGGGGCTGTATCATAACACAGCCAACAGGATTTAGTTATATTGGGATTAGAGCTGTTTAGGACTAAGTAGGATTGTTCTAGAAGAGCTAATAGGGGGTCCGCGAGGGTCCCCGTTGGGAGAGTGGTATACTTCAGTAGCAAGGTCTTGGCACTAGGAGATATGGTTGAGAGATGTGTTAGGCTTGATTTCGGGTACCAGTTTGTTGAATGGATTGTTTGCTTTGATTAATTACCTGGTTGGGGCCCAATACTGTTTCACTCAGGGGTTTCTGGACCAACTTAATTGTGAAGATTAGTCCAGGATTATACCTGCTGTAGTAAAGCCTTAGTCCCCAGATTTTTCCAGCCTCCCAGTTTGCCTTTTTTCCTGCGGGGGTGAACTTTATGACTAATGGGTTGCAGCGTTCCCCTGCAGTAACTAATGGGAAGGCAGAATATTATGATTGGTTTCTGTCATAACATTGCCCAGAGTTTACCTTTTTACCTTGCTGGTGGCAATAACCTTGTCCCACTTCTTGCATGTTTTCACCCTTTTCCACTGAGATTAGGTCTCCAGTGATGGGAGGGTTCCACATGATCCACCCAGTAGATTCACAATCCCATGCTTTACAGCAGGCACTTTCAGGACCTCTGCCTTGGCAATTTGCTTTCTGTCTCTCAAGTGAGCGGGACAGATGTAGAACCCTAGGCTTCTGGTATTGCTGCGACCCCCAGGAGTTAAACACTCATACCCTGGGAAGGTTTCCTGTTCTGAAGGGTCCCATGTATTCCCCACAAGGTCACACAAGTCCACAAGGAGGTCAAGGAATCAAGTTCCTAGAGGGGCTAAATTTGAGGAGGTGACATTGGCTATTTTGTTGGTTTCCGTGTTGATGACCATCCAGGTTTGGTTCCATGGGAGGTGGGGGTGTCCTTGAACTAGTATAGTACTCACAGTTAGGAAGCAAAGGGTTACTAAAAGTCCCATGGTAAGCTGAGGGATTTAGGATTTAGTATGATTTTGATACTTATGGTACAGCTCCAGGTGCTCCAAGAAAGCTTGGATGATAATGGCACTAATGAACACTAACAGAGAGATGATGAGCAGTCCGGTGATGATGAGGCAAAGAGTCCACCAAGGTTTTTGCATACCTGTCAAAGACAAGAGAATACCACCCCTAAAGAGGCAGAGCTCCCTGGGTCAGTATTATCACTTTGTGAGGGGAGGGCATCATTTGGAGGGGGGTGATATTTAATATTCTTTGTAGGGACCCAAATGAGCTTGTCCTCATCAATAGGAAATACAGATCCAAATCCCCTTCCAACAGTTATGAGAGGGTCAGGACCTCTCCAGGCCCCTGTGAGAGGGTCTTTCCATTGGACTTTGATGTTGTGATATTTTACCATGGTTGCCCAATGCTTTTGGAAAGGGGAGAGATGATCATTTTTGGAAAAATCTAAAATATTTAGAGTGCATAGTGCCATCCTTAATTGATCATGGTGGGATGATACTCCCCCTTTTTGTTTTAATAGCTGGGTCTTTAGGGTTCTGTTTTGTCATTCAACAATTGCTTGACCAGTGGGATTGTAGGGTATGCCTGTATTATGCTGCATGCACCAGCATTCTACAAATGTGAACGATTTACTGGTGAAGCAAGGGCCATTGTCAGTTTTGAGTTGTTTAGGTAGGCCGAGGACTGCAAAACATTGTAGTAAATGATTGATAGCATGTTTTGCTTTTCTCTGGCATGGGCTATGGCCCAGCAGGCATGTGAGAAAGTATTAATGGTTACAAAGACATATTTGAGCTTTCCAAAAGGAGCATAATGGGTGATATCTGTTTGCCACAGATGGTTAGGTGTTAACCCACGGGGGTTGACTCCACTTCTTGTAAGGGAGGTACTTGTAGAAAAGGCGAACAAGATTTAAATGTCCAGGCAATTCATTTTAGTTGCTTAATAGGGACCTGGGGATACCTGTGGTGTAAACCCTGCCAATTAACATGAGTAAGCTCATGAAAGGAGGTAGCCTCCTCTTGGAAAGAATAGCTTTGCAGAGAAGATGCTAAGGAGTGAGCAATTATATTGCCCTGAGATAAAATACCTGGGAGAAATTGGTGTCCCTGGAGGTGCTGCAGGAATATAGGCTTAGTCCTCAACTTTAAAAGGTTTCTTGCCTAAAGCATTAAAGGTGTGATGGGATTAACATCAAGCTTAATGTATGACCAGGGAAGGTTAGGAAGTAGATTGGTAGCATAGAGGCTATCAGTGAACAGGTTGAAAGGTTCTTGTATTTCACTTAAGGCTAGAAAGATGGCATAGAGCTCTTTGAATTGTGATGAACCTTGGATGTCATGGACTAACATCTTGGGGGTTTTGTCAACCTGCATAGAAGGTGGAAAAATAACTATTGCTGCTCCTCTTTTTCCCCCATCTGAGAACACTGTGAGAAAGGAAGGATTAGCATCAGGTAAAAAACAATCTTAGTGGGAAAAGTAACAAATTTTACATACACCCTATTGATAACAGGTCCTATAAAAGAATACTAAATGATAGAAATAAATACCCAATAAAATTTACTATTTATAATTACCATTACAGACAAGTTTAGTTTGGAGAATAGCAGCTTGATAATTCTCTGCTTTAAAACTTGTATACCTGGAAAATATGAACACATTTAATATACAAAGAGTGACCATTTCACAATTACCTTGACACTTTTATATTATCCAATTTAGTTTTTCAACCTCAATTTTGAAGACTATTTGTCCTAAAGAATGAAACTTATCAGATATAATGTTAAGAGTAAATTAATGTCTGTAAGAAATCCTTGTCCATTTAACATATAAATTAAACTTCTGTTTATATCAGTACAGTAGTATTTGACTTTAAGAAAAACCTTAAACAGCTTTACCTGATTGTCTTACATACTTGTAACCAACTTAGTTACATGCAAACTTGCTGACATTTGCCCTTTAATTACAGACTTTCTTAGCACTTACTTAGACCCTCATGTATTTCATTATATAACACTTTCTTATCCAGAAAGATTTTGTTCTTCACTAAATGTAGTTCCATTTTTAGAGCCTTTTATTTTCTCTTTCCTATGTGTTGACCCCTTTTTGTTCACATTCTGAAACAACTCTTATAAAATTTCTGAATTTAGATAAATTACTCCATTTTAACAAGATAAAGTACTTTGTTGTTTATAGTGCTCTAACAGAAACACTGTAGAAACCTTTAGAACCCTTTGTATATAGAATTGTACCTGTTAGGACATAACTCTTAGTAACCTTGTTTTTAGTCAAGATATTAGACGAGTGTCCTGAACAGTATTTGGCATCTTTTTCTTGTTGAAGAAAAGTCCTAGAAATAATTGATATTACACATTTCATTAACATCAACATTTCATTAGTTTGACCACCTAGAGACTTGCAAGTTATTTCTAAAGACATTTCACTTTTATTAAATTACCCATTTTAAATTGAACCTTTTTAAATCACATGAATTAAAACTATTTGGATCCATTTTTAAATTTTAATTTTAGGAGTGCTCAGACAAAATATGACATCAGAGAGCACGACATACAAACAACACTAAATCAAAGGCCTTGTAACTTTACAGGTGAATCTCCATTGCAATGTAACAGATGTTCAAAAATAACTGTAGAGTTGGATAAAAATAGAACTGATCAAAAAAAGTCATGAGCTCAAAAATACAGCATTAAAGAAAAACAAAACAAAACAAGAATCCTGGAAAATGAGTTAGTTCTGTGTAGCAGCCCAGGAGTTTAAGTCTCAGGTCGCTCCCTCACTGAGATTGTTGCAGTTTTTCATTCCAATGCAGGCTTCAACAAGGCCAGGCTGGGGCAGGGAGTGACTCTGTGCTGAAGATAAGTTCTGTATCCGGATAGGGTGGAGTAGGGGCTGAAGAAGCCTGGAAAGGGTTAGAAGAGAGAGTGAACTTGGGGGAGGACTGCTTCAAGGACACGGGTGTTCCCTCGCTAGGTGGCCATGGAGTTGCATCAAAAGGATCAAGAGGGGGACCTGTTTCTGTCTCTTGTGATAGTTCCTCTTGGCACTTACATGGGAGAACCTCAGGACGGTCCTTTGGAGAGCCAGCGCCTTTGGAGAGACCCCAGTCTTTATCTGGGTTGTGGGTAGAATGTGGTGGAAAACAGCTTTTAAGGGCTGCAATAGTGGGAAAGACCCCGAGAGGGGAGATATCTCCCTTATTAACTTGGGCCTTACAAAGAAGTTGTTCAATTATGTCCCATGTTTCCCAGTCAAACAAGTTTGCTTCAGGCAGCCAAGGGACTGCCTTGATGAGGGCTTTCCAGGCCTGAAACGCCTGGCTATCTGAGAGTTCTAATCCTCTACTTTTAAGGAGAATCATAAGGGAGTCAAGGGAGGGGTCAAACTTGGAATTGGACTGTCCCATATCTTATGGGAGTACAATCACCCACAGTCCAATTGACCTCTTGGTGACTTCATGATCTTCACACAGGGCACCAGTTGTTGCTCTCTGTTGAGCTACAAGGTCCAATGTATCTCCTCAGGGCCTGCCTGAGGAGAATACAGTGCTGAGCAGGATGATGAGTGTCAGCAGCAATGGAAACCCACCAGATCTGAGAGGTCTGTCAGTGCACGAAGCACAGCAGAAACTCATTTATTGAGGAAGTTACACAGCTTTTATGTAGGGTGGGGGCTAGGTGGGAACCAATTAGCTTAAAATTAAGCAAGAAATGGGGGAATCAAACAGGGGAGAGTCCCATAGGACTAAATGGCAAGCATGAGGTGATCACGTTCATGGAACTGCTGCTAACCAATCCCTGACAGTAGGGGGTGGAGATGAGCAGGTCAATCAGGGAGTTGCTGGGTAAGAACACATTTTTCAGTTTTCAGGGAAGAGTGGCAGTACAAAGATGTCTGGGTAAACTGTTGGTGGATCAGGCAGTGCTACGTATGAGGAGGAGGTTGCCACAAGGGTGCAGCAGCCATTAGGATGCATCCCCTACACCCCACCTCTAATCTCATGGGACCCTGGGAGTCCCTCCACCATTAAAATCGGGGTAAAGACATTCTTTAATTTCTGGTGGCATTGTCCATTTTGGTGTTGGAAAGAATCCAGGGAATGCTATAGTTTCAATCTGGCACCCCATTCACACCTCTCCAACATGGAAATCAGTCTATTCTATGGGATTCCCCTTTGGGTTGTTTCATTAGTAATTTTAAGTTCCTTTACTTCCAAACTGATCTCAAAATCAAACACCTCATTAAGGTCAGCACTCAAATTTGACCACAATACAAATTATGTTATCTGTACCATTGACCTAATATGAAGATTTGATCAAGAAATTCTCCAAAAATTAAAACATCATTTATCATAAAATGATATATGGAGTGAGGTACCAGCCCAAAATCATGTAAAAAATCTTATTTAAAACACCTACCCTCAACTGACAGATGGAGCAAAAATTTAAACTGCTTATCACTGAGAGAGAGAAAATTAACCCTAACCAGTCCAACAACCAGTGGCATGTCTCAGTAAGGAGTGTGATATAGCAACCCCATTCCTCAAAATAGTGGGTAATAATGTTTCATAATCTTCTGTATCCAAACCTGACCTGATTACCAACCAGGGAAAAAGGAAATAAAATTCCCTAAGCAGCAATTTACCTTGCCTAATCTTGCTGAAGCCTACATTGGAATATAAACTGCAAAAAACAGTAGGCTCAGTGAGGGACCAACCTACCAACCTAGGCTGAAGGAAAAAAATGCCCATTTTAAGTTCCTCCTGGACAGCAACACATGCAAAAAAAATGGTTTTAAGACTTTCTTTCTCTCTCCCTCCCTCCTGTCTCTTGTTTTTTTTTTTTAATTTTTAAAATTTTTAGCACAAAATTTTGATCCTACATACCTAGGTTAATGTTTTCTTATTATTTCTATTTTTATTCAACTCTAGAGCTAGTTTTTCTTTTAAACCTCTATAATGTTGTAAAGAAGATTCATCTGCAAAAATTGCAAGGCCTTTGCTTTTGTGTTATGTGTATATACGTATCAAAACTAGCTAATAGATAATAGGTGTCACAAATTAAAATTTAAAAATGGATCCAGGTACCTTTAATTTACATGATTTAAAAGGGTTCAATTTAAATTGGGTAAACAAATGAAGCTAAAATGTCTTTAAAATTACTTAATACACAATTCTCTCCAGGTAGTCAAACTAATGAAATACTGATTTTTTTAAATGTCTGATATCAATTGTTTCTAGAACTTATGTTGAATGGAAAAATGATGTCAGATGTTGTTCAATACACTTCTTTGATATCTTGGATTTAGAGTAAAGTAAATAAATTAGATTTGACATGTATAGGATTACTTAAATGCATTTGCTTTAGAAATCTGATTAACAAAGTTAAAATGTTGTTAAATAACATTGATTACTCTAATGTTCTTGAATTCCATAGGGTGATATACTTAAACATTGTGTGTTCATAAATTGGTAAACAGATATTGTTCCATGTACAAGGTGTTGGAAATTTTCAAATGAGTTTCAGTTAGAGTACTGTATATAACATAAAGTATTTCATATTATTAAAATGGAATAATTTCTCAAAATTCAGTAATTTCATAAGTGTTGTTTCAAAATGTGAAGAAAAAAAGGATCAACAGAAAGAAAAGAGAAAAAAGTTCTAGGTTCAGAAATACACTTAGTAGAAGGGAGAAGAAAATGTTTCTGGGTAAGAAAGTTCTTGTGTGATGAAATACATGAGGGTCTAAGTAAGTGCCAAGAAAGTCTGTGTGCAAGTAAAGGGCAAATTTCATAAAGTTGGTGTGTAGCTAAGTTAGTTATCTGTATGTGAGATAATTATTTAAAGCTACTGAAGATTTTTTCTAAGATCAAATACTGATGTACTGATGTAAACCAGAATTTGATCCACATATTGAACAGAAAAATATTTGGGCAAAATCCCAAGTAACACAAGACCAAGATGAGTGAACTCAGAGGGCAATGTCACTGGGACCTGTGCTAGTCTGGGTGATGTTCACTCCCTCATGAACCTGTTCATCACTCCCAGGTTGAGTAGTCCTTTTGGGGACTTTTGGGGTTCAATCGACTGTGGTAGGACTCGGGTGACCTTGTGGCTATGATGCCTTTTGGGGCCAAACGTGGATAGTGCTACCTTGCCAGCAGTGTACTGCAAGCTGTCAGGCTTCATCAGGGTCCCTTTAACTGGATGGAGCTGTATCACCCATAGGTCAGTGTGTCTGCACCACCAACACACACTGACTAAATTTCTCCTGGGTGAAGAAGTAAGGATCACATTTCCTGAAAAGAGTAGCCACATGGGATGTGCCTCTTTCCTCTTTGCTCTTACCTTTACTGCTGTTCCAGTGCTTAACTTGAATCACACCTCAAGCAGCCAGGAGCAGAAGTGTCTCTGATGACCAAGGGAATCCTGACATCAACATGCTCTCATTTTATCTCTTTGTTATGTCAGGTGGTATCTGCAGAAAATCCAGGTTATCACAGCAGACAATCATTTGGACCCATATTGCCCAAGGTCCAGAAACACCCCCTGTGGTGATAAACAAATTAAACGCTCCTACATGTTCCTGGAATCTCCTCCCACTTCAATCCCACATTGCAGTATGCAAGCACCTATGACAGTGAATATCCTAGTTGTCTCCTTATTTTCTATCACTTCACAGGATCACTGTTAACAAACTTAGGCATTTCTTTGAGAAGAATTGAAACCGGGGTAGCAGGATATTGAAGGATGGATGGTTCAATGGAATTAACTTTCAAAACCTAAGTTCAGTGCAATGATATATGGAAGTTTTGCTGGAAACACAACCACAGAAAGTATGAAAATTTGGTGTTGATTTAATTTTTTTGAAAACATCATGTGGTTTTTATTTATTTATTTTTTTATTGTAAACAAATGTGATACATGTTGTTTCTCTGTTTGTACATGGAGTAAAGGCATACCATTTGTGTAGTCATAAATTTACATAGGGTAATGTTGTTTGATTCATTCTGTTTATGTATTTTTTTAATTCCAACAGCACAAGTTGTACCTGGGCTGACTGATCCAGTGAGCCATCACTTCTTCCTTTTGAATATTTAAATTTACAGAAAAAATCTAGCGAAGATGCATAGGCCTTCCCTAGTTAGGAAACTGACTTTGTCCTGGATGACTTCTTTATTCAGGCCCTTTCATACCTGAGATAATTTGGAAGATCAAGCACCTCCACTGGGCCATTTGTTTTGCCTGGATATCAGTTGGTTAGAAAATTTGAAAGAAAATTCCAGGAAAAGGCAGTGTGGTACAAATAGAAATTGATTTTGGTTAGAAAGGCTTGGGATACAAGGTTGAACGTACCCAAAATCTTTTTATATAATAACGACCTAAGCACAAAATTTTTCCCACATATGACTGCCTCTATTCTTACATTAAGCCACCATGGACCATCAAAAAAATTGTCTGATCAGTTTTCGACTACAACCATTTTCCACCTTAAATAGGGGTAAATTATTTTCTCATGACCCTCACTCTTTAAGACTTGTTTTTTCATGCAACTAAAAATTCTGGCAGAATTATTTTTTAAAATAAAATTGAAAATTCCTTAGAATCTGTTTGATTTTACTTTGGGAAGGTTTTCCAGCCAAATATTTCACAGAGTCAGACTGGAAAAGGATCCAGTCACCTACCATACTCATTCTCTTAAGATAATGCCAACCATTCAATCCATCAACATTTCCTCCTCTGTTAAATCAAGTGAATACAACACAGTTGGAAACATAGCACTTTTAATTGGAAGTTCATTGCAATGAGAGTTTTTAGCATGACACTATGGTATGAATCAGCAGTGTTCCCCCCATGACCTGGAATTTTTTAGAGATGGCATCCTAGAGATGAGACAACAATAAGGAAATTATATGTTATATGATACAACAATGCTGAAGTGGTAATTTAATGAGCAATTTCTGGAAGAAGAAAGGTGCTCAAATATATTTAATGGCACAAAATTCTAAACATCAAATGAAGTAGAGTTTGGGAAGTAATATACTTCTGGGGCACACTCCCAGGCTCTGTGCAAATGAATTGAACTCATACACCTTGACTGGTACCATGCTAATCTAAATGTCAGCTGGGAAACCTGGATGTGATGACAATATAGAGGGGTTTTTGCCTTGAATATTCTAACTATGTTGTGTTGTGCATTGGGAAGATATTATTTCTTTAAGAAGCTGAGTGAATTGATGCTGAATACATATCTTTGTTCCTGCTGACGTCACTCAGGAGACACAGTGGTATTAAAATCTTTTTTTCCAAATATCTTTTGTTTTTTGAGATTGGCTTATCTCACTTAGCATGATATTCTCCAATTTCATCCATTTGTCTGCAAATGCCATAATTTTATTATTCTTTATGGCTGAGTTATATTCCATTGTATATATATACCACAGTTTCTTTATCTATTCATCAAATGAAGAGCATCTAGGTTGGTTCCACAATCTGGCTATTATGAATCGAACAGCTATGAACATTGATGCCACTGCACTATGTAAATGTATGATTACACAAATGGTATGCCTGTAGTTCATGTACAAACAGAGAAACAAGTTGTATCCCATTTGTGAACAATAAAAAATTTTTAAAAAAATCTTTTTTCCCTGTATCATTGAAGTTCATCCTAAATTCCAATGAAGTATCTTTATAGACTAATGTTGATGTGATGGATGTTTGGAAGCCATTATTTGTAGTTTGAGTGAAGGTTATGGTGTTTTTATATTTTCCATGGTTCTATAAATTTTCTTTTTTTGTGTGTTTTGTAGGCTAAAGAATGATACAGGAACAACTTTACAAAGAACTCACATTTAAAGAATAAAATCAGAGACATTGGGAATGTGGCATGTTTGTGTTGTATATAAGAAAATTACAATAAAAAAGAATTTTGTATTTTGGATAGGCTTTACATTCTGTTTTTATTTTTTTCTGGTAGGTATCTCAATTCACATTTCTTTTATTTTTAAAATTGTCTGCTTTTGAAATTCAGGACTGGTCCATCATGGGTCTTCATTTTTGTACTATAGTAGAGATGCTTTTCTTTACATCTCTATTGTTGAAATACACTCTTTATTTCTAGACCCATCATTCAATACTGCACTTCCAATTTCCTACTTGTTTAAGTGCTTGCGTGTAGGTGCTGTGGAGTAAAGAAAGACTTTACTCATTGGTCCTTGTACCTTCCTGAATCCGTCGATCTCTCTTTGGTCCAGTAGACCTGGTGGGGTCCACTTGTTTGTAAGAGGACACGGGTAGCCATGTGGCCATGATGCCTGGTGTGGTCAAACATGGGTATTGCCAACTAACAGGCCTGCAGGAGAATGCATACTTTCAAGCTGCTGTGGGGTCCCTTGCCCTGGAGGGAACTGGATTACCCAAGGGCCTGTGGGGGAGCAGGATTGTCCATAGGACCATGGGACTGTGCCTCAAACACCCTGGCTACTCTACTTCTGTGGTAAGAGGTTTGGATATCATTCCTTGCCAACAGTAGGCTCCAGGTACTTGCTCCCTTCCTCTTTCCTCTTACCATCACAACTGACCTGGCACTTGATTTGAACATTTGATGTAGTCAGGACCAGAAGCATCTTGGTCATCATGGGAACCCTGACATCATCATGCTGTCATGCTTATCTGAGATATCATGCAATATCTGCAGAACAGTCAGGATATCACTGTAGGCATTTATTTGAACCCATGTTGCCTAAGGTCCAGAAACACCCCTGCAGAGAGAAAAACATTGCACTTTCCCACCTGAGTCTTGAATCTCCTCACCCTTCAATTCTAATTAGCTGGATGCCAGCCCTTTTGACTGTGAATATCTTAGCTGTCCCATCATTTACTCACTTTACTGGAGCACTGATAACCACTGATGTTTTCTTACCCTATCACTCTCTTTCATCATCACCTCCTGCAACATCCACCTTTCCTCCTTTCTTTCCACCTGTCCCTTCTTCCTCTACCCCACCCCTTACTGCTCCTTCTACCCATATGAATTCACCCCACACTTGAAGCAGTTATCACTATTATCCCAATTACCCTTCCCTTGAACACCCCTTTCCTTACCTCCTCTGTGTCACCAGTTCCTCCACTGCCCCTCAGGCAAGCCCCTATGAAGCCTGGCATGGACCAACAACCTTTTATGGTTTATGTTCCCTTATCTATTAGTGATCTTTATAATTGAAAAAAAAAAAAACCTTGCTTTTCTGAAAAGCCCCAGGGATCAAAATGTCTCCTAGAGTCTGTATTTTACACTCATCAGCCTATCTGGGATGATTGCCAACAGCTATTTCAAGCTCTCTTCACCTCAGAGGAACAGAAGCATACTCAGAGGGAGTCTCTCAAAACTATGTTGGTGTCAAATGACCAACCCTCCAATAAGCTTGTGCAATTTGAAACTATTTCCCTGTTCTCTTGACCCACCTGGGACACTAATGCAGACAGAGGTATGGAGACTTCACATAATTATTGCCAGACTCTTCTCAGTGGGGTAAAAGCCACAGCATGGAAACCTACTAATTTGTCTAAGGTAATGAAACTATACAGCAACAAAATGAATCCCCAGTTGCACCTCATTCTTAGAGTGCCTCCAAGACTTATTGCTTTTACATTGTAGTTGATAGAAAAGTTCCAGAAAACAGATCAGCATTAAACATTGATTTTGTTACCCAGTCAGCCCCAGAAATTAGAAAGAAATTACAAAGACAGGAAGAATTTGAGAGAAAGATGCTGTCAGAGTCGGTGAAGATAGTCCAGAAGAATTACAACAAACAGAACCCAGCCAAGGACAAACAAAACACATCACAAAAATTATGGTAACAACCATGGCAGGACTCCAAGTTTCAAACTCAAAAGGACCCTCCACACCAGAGTCCTATCCCAATTATGGGCAAATAACAAAACCTCTCTATGAAGAGACCACTGTGCTTACTATAAGGAAAAGTACTTTGGAAAAATGAATGTCCAAATAAAGACAAAAGTCAGGTATAGTCCTCCAGATGGAGGGACCTGAGAACTGCTTGAGTAGGGGATCCATTCAGATGAGCACCCAGGAGCCCAGGGTCACACCAGAGATAGGGGTCAAACCAGTCTACTTCTTGGTAGATACTGGAGCTTCTTTCTTGGTCTTGACTGAGAGAAGAATCTTTATCTAAAAAAGGATCCCCATACAGTGGGCAACAAATAAATCCAAATCTTACCCTTGAACTACAGTCCACATCAAAAATATAGAAAAAAGAACAATTACTTATTCCTTTCTTGTGATGCATAACTATCCTTATCCCTTTTGAAGAAGAGAACTTTTACAAAAATTACAGTCTACCATCTCTTTTCAAGGAAAATTTGCCAAGCTGACTCGTGATGGAACTCCAATTGCTATTATGTTAACTTCTCCCCTCAGTGAGGAATACCTTTTAATGTCAGAAAAAACACCTACCCTATCTACCACATATCTCTCTGAGCTCCAACAAAGCATTCCAGAGATCTGGGAAGAAAACAACCCACCAGGCCTAGTCTCACTGACCACCAATTGTTGTTCAATTACCTAATGCAGCAACTCTAGAAAGAGTGAAAAAATACCCTACCAGTCTGGAAGCCATAAAGGGAATTGCCATTCACTTTCAGAGACTAAGGATGGCAATATCCTTATAACATGTCAGTCAGCCTGTAATACTCCTCCCTGCAACCTTCCAAAACTGGACACCAGGAATTTTCAACCAGTACAGTACTTTAGAGAAGTCAACAAGTGGGTGAAAACAATTCATCCAGTGGTGCCTAAACCATACGATTTCTTAAGGCTGCTGCCCCATCCCAAAATGTCTACATTGGACTAACCTGAAGGATGCATTCTTCAGTATCACACTTGCTGAGTTAAGCCAGCCTCTCTTTGCTTTTGAGTGGGCTGACCCAGAGGTAGGCTCTTTTGTACAATTGACATGGACTTGGTTACCACAGATTTTTAAGAACTCCCCAACACTCTTTGATGAGACCTTATGTCAAGATCTGTTACACTTCTGGCAGCAACATTCAGAGGTTTCTCTCCTACAGTATGCGGATGACTTCCTGTTAGCTGCTAAAGATATACCTGATTGTAAAATGGCTAGTGAGAACTTATTAAAAGAATTAGCTTCCCTGGAATACTGAGTCTCCACAAAGAAAGCCCATTTGTGTACACATACAGTCACATATCTAGGCTATGAGCTAAGTAAGGAAAAAGAACATTCTCAATAGGGCACATAGAGGCAATTCTCAAAATACCATGTCCTCAAACCAAGAGACAGGTTAGAGAGTTTATAGGTGCAATAGGTTATTGCTGACTTTGGATACCAGGATTTTCAGAAATAGTAAAGCCCTTATATACAAGCATGTGGGGGAAGAAATCTCCCTACTTTGGACAGAATTGTCGGGGTGCCCGGGACCCCTGGCCCTAGGTGTGGCTAAGATGGCGCCTGGCAGTGAGCCAGAGCAGTTAACTTTTGCACAAACAACTGACATTATTTTGAGGAAGTTCCAGGGATTGGTTAAGCTCCCTCGTGGACAGTGCATGATCACTGCATGTCTGCATTTACTGCCTGTATCTGTTCATGCTTTCCCCTCGTGCTCAAATGCTGATTGGTTACAGTAATGTATATATTGGAGTGTAAGTTCCTCAAAGAGAGAGAACAAAGAAAGAACTGAGAGGATGGGGGTGCGCGCAATAAAAAGGCTGAAAAGAACCAGGTGTCGTGTCTCTCTGCGGGCGGGGAGCGCGATAGGTGGTGCCGAAACCCGGGAGCCTTACAGGTAAAGTAAGAGTAAGTTTTTTTTTTTCTTTTTTTCTTTCATTCAAGATGTAAATAGTCCGAGAGTAAGTTTTCATTCAAGACGTAAATAGTCCGAGAGTAAGTTTTTCAATTCAAGACATAAATAGTCCGAGGATAAGATAGTGAGACAGTCTCGACGTTTGCAGCATTGCGACTAGCTGAAGTAATTAAAAGGTAAATCTATGCAATGATATTCATTTTAAGACCTTGAGTCCGAGCGGTGATATTCATTTTAAGACCTTGAGTCCGAGCGGTGATATTCATTTTAAGACCTTGAGTCCGAGCGGTGATATTCATTTTAAGACCTTGAGTCCGAGCGGTGATATTCATTTTAAGACCTTGAGTCCGTCAGTGCAGGGATCCAATATAAAGTAAAAGGGAAGTTCCAGACAAGGGAACAGTTCATAATGTTCATATTAAGACCTTGAGTCCGAGCAGTGATCAGAGCTGTGTGTGTGGTGTGTTATTTTTGTGTTTGTTGTGTGGCTTGTTTGTGTGCTTGGAGCTCTTAATGCTGTAAGATTTAATCATAGGAACAGAACTGTCTAAGACTGAAATGCAACAGCCTCTTAGAAAGTTGCTAAAAGGTCATGGAATGCCACTAAAAGCAAAAAACAGCTCGAACGTTCCTTGATACCATAGAGAAGGTCTCTCTGTTGTTTTTAAATGAGGGGCTATTAAATATTCCACAGTGGGAACATAATATAGTAGCCATAGTCCCCACAAGTATTGGGAGATAATTGTTTCATGATTTTCTACATTCAAACCTAACCTGATTTCTCAACCAGGAAAAAAAGAGTTAAAAAGTCCTGGGTGATCCTCCCTCCCCCCTGCCTGGCCTTGTCAAAGCCTACAATGGAACGTAAACTACAACAGTCTCAGCGGGAAAAGGGGGGGAGGGGTAACCTAAAAAAAAAAAAAGGTGTCCGTTTTAAACTTAACTAACTTATTTTCTAGGATTCTTCATTTGTTTTGTTTTTCTTTAATGCTGTATTTTTGAGCTCATAATTTTGATCCTACATACCTAGGTTAATGATTTTTTTTTCTTTTTGATCAGTTCTATTTTTTATTCAACTAAAGTTTTTAAACATCTGTTTCATTACAATGAACATTTACCTATAAAGTTACAAGGCCTTTGATTTTGTGTTATGTGTTATGTCGTGCTGTCTAATGTCATTTCTTGTCAAAACTGAGCACTCTTAAAATTAAAATTTAAATATGGATCCAAATACTTTTATTCACGTGATTTAAAAAGGTTCAATTTAAATTGGGTAAACTAATAAAAGTAAAATATCTTTAAAAATAACTTACAAGTCTCCAGGTGGTCAAACTAATAAAATGTTAATGTTAAACAATGTCTAATATCAATTGCTTCTAGGACTTTTCTTCAGCAGGAAAGAGGCAACGGATCCTGTTCAGGACACTTGTCTGATATCTTGGTTTTTATAAAATAAATAAATTGGAGTTAACATGTATGAGATTACTGAAATGTGTTTGTAGAGACGTCTGGTTAATTTACAAAGTTAAAATGCTAATTGTTAAATAACATCAAGTACTTTTAACTCCTTAAATTACATGGGGTAACATACTTAAACATTATTGGTGTTTTCATAGGTTGGTAAATAAAAAGGGTTTACGATTGCTTTGTGTCATCACTAAACTAAAAACAAGGTTATTAAGAGTTATGTCCTAACAAGTAAAATTCTATATATAAAGGGTCCCAAAAGTTTCAACTGTGTTTCAATTAAAGTACTATAAACAACAAAATATTTAATCTTATTAAAATAGAGTAATTTATCTAAATTCAAAAATTTCATAAGAGTTGTTTCAGAATGTGAACAAAAAGGTGTCAACAGATTAAAAAAAAAATAAAAGGTTCTGGGTATAAAAATATATTTAGTAAAAAAAAATGTTTTTGGATAAAAAAGTCTGTGTGTAATAAAGGACAAGTTTCAACAAGTCTATGTGTAACTAAGTTGGTTGTATGTATGTAAATCAGCTAAAGCTATTTAAGGTTTTTCCTAAGGTAAAATACTAATGTTCTGATATAAACCAAAGTTTAATCTATATGGTAAAATGACATGATAAAATAACAAAATTTTCTTAAAAACACTAATTCATTCTTAACTTTATGTCTCTTAAGTTTTATTCTTTAGAACAATTGTCTTAAAAATAGGGGTTTATACAATTATGGTTAAACAACTGTTAAAAATTATACTATGTTATAAAGTCTAAATTTTTCTTTAAAAACTAAAATTGGTAAGAACCAATTCCTCACTAAAATTAAAATAACTCTAACCACAGATGTACCTTATAACCCACAAAAACAAGGTATTGTTAAACATACACATCTCACCCTCAAAAATACTCTTTATAAACAAAAAGGGGAAATAAAGGAGACCTTCAGGTCCCCTAAAGATAAACTTTCTCTTTGTCTCTTTGTTTGGGTTTTTTTTAACTGTGGGTAATAAGGATAACCCGGTGCTTTACTGGAACTGCGGCTCAGTTTGTGTGTTTCCACGGAATAAACTAACTTACAACCTCTTTTTAGTCTCTTAGGAGAAACAGTTCAACTATGTAACAAAACAACTACTTCTCTCAATTGTACTTCAGATTTGTGCTATCTCTCAATGTTAAAATGCTTCTAGGTTCCTACTGGCAGACTTAATGTGTGTTCCTACCTTCCTACCAGTCCCAGTCTCTGTTACAGATACAAAATTGCCAGTGTTACTATCAAAAAACAAAAAAAAAATTTGGCATCACAGCGACTATGATCACTACAATAGTGGTTTCTACAACAGCAGCACTAGCAACTGCCATACCTACAACAACAGCAGTCAATCACTTGGCCAAAAATACAGCTACAGCCTTACAGACTAAAGAGACCCTAAACCAACATCTAACAGCAGGCATACTCCTTATAAATCAAAGAGTGGACTTACTACAAAAACAAGTGGACATATTACAAAAACGTTTGGGACTGGGATGTGTTTACTCTTTAAGAGCTGTTTGTACTACCCACATTGTATATGATAATTCCAACACCGCAACTGGGTTATCTAAAAATTATCAGCCTATCTTACTTCTACTTGGTCGTCTCAGTTTGATAATCTTACCTCACGACTTAGGGCTAAAATTGTCAAAGCTAATTCTACTAGGGTACAAATTGCTTCTATGTCTGAGCTGACTAAATGGTTTTCTTCTGCTTTCAATTTTGTAAACAGTGGACAAGCCTTGGCACTTTGGGGTTTTTACTCCTCTTTGGTATCTTTTTCCTCACTCGTCTGTACATCTACGAGCCAGCCAAAACAGGGACCAGATTATTTTTCATCAGGCCATGACTGCCCTAGAGGCCGACAGTTCCCCACAAGTATGGCTCATGGATGCTGGACCGGTAGTCATATGGGTAAAAAAAAAGGTGACCCCGTACCGACCTAAAACAAAAACTGTAACATGCTCTACAGTTATCCAATGACGGGTAAGGACGGTGGTTGACCACTCCGCCTAAGACAGACACGGTCCCGAGCCTTAATTTTATAATAAAAAGGGGGGAACTATCGGGGTGCCCGGGACCCCTGGCCCTAGGTGTGGCTAAGATGGCACCTGGCAGTGAGCCAGAGCAGTTAACTTTTGCACAAACAACTGACATTATTTTGAGGAAGTTCCAGGGATTGGTTAAGCTCCCTCGTGGACAGTGCATGATCACTGCATGTCTGCATTTACTGCCTGTATCTGTTCATGCTCTCCCCTCGTGCTCAAATGCTGATTGGTTACAGTAATGTATATATTGGAGTGTAAGTTCCTCAAAGAGAGAGAACAAAGAAAGAACTGAGAGGATGGGGGTGCACGCAATAAAAAGGCTGAAAAAAACCAGGTGTCGTGTCTCTCTGCGGGCAGGGGAGCGCGATACAGAATGAGAACAAAAAGCATTTGAAACTTTAAGGAAGGCACTGACAACTGCTCTTGCCTTAGCATGAACTGATGTAACCAAGTCTTTGCCTAAAGTCATCAAAACTTATTCATTTGTGTAATAATATTTGGCCACAGTACCCTTTAGATAATCAATCCAAATGGTCAATATATGACTCCCAGGACTCTGATATTTTACGGGGTTTATACAACTTATGTGAGTGAGCAGGCAAATAGAAAGAGATTTCTTATATTCTTTCTTCTTCTTTCTTGTGCACTAAACCTAATCTTTGTTAATCCTATAAATGTGAACACCTTCGTTTGGCAATGAAACCCTCACTTGCTCCTGCTTCTCCTTCCTCTCTTGATCTCTCCTCCTCTAAGTTCCACCCAGGAAACAAACCACCCTCATACCAGTCTCCTTTAGAGGAAACTGCTCCAGCCCCCTGCTCTACCATCCCCTTTGCTTTGCTCTGCTTCCGCTCCTGCCCCTCTGCCCAGCCCACCTCATCCTCCTAACACACGGTTCAAGTTACACATTCTATCCCACATACAGGAGGTTTCTGGTGTGGAAGGAGTGATCAGAATCCATGTTCCTTTTTCACTCTTTGATCTTTCCCTGATAGAGTAGTGGCTATGCTCTTTCACCTCTGACACTGTGACTTTCATTAAGGAATTTCAATATCTTAGTCTTATGATCTTAGCTGGCATAATATTTACATGATTATGTCCAACACATTGACCCCTTATGAGCACAGCAGACTCTGGGAACAGGCACACAATTATACAGATAAGGCTCACCAATCGACCTCAGCCCACCCCATTGGGGCTGAAGCAGTACCACATAGGAAACCCCAATGGACTTATAACATGGGGGCCAAACTTCTGCAGTGAGACCAGTTCTAAACCTGTGTGCTTGCAGGTCTCTGAAAGGATGCCATTAAACCCATTAATTATGATAAACTTCAGGAAGTAATACAGGAGAAAACTGAAAACCCATCTGTCTTTCTGAGATGCCTCACAGGGACCATGGTTATATACACGAATCAGGATCCTGAAACTCCAGAGGGATGCCAGCTACTCATGACTTATTATTTTTCCCAAAGCTACCCAGACAAAGGCTATATTGAGGTGGTTGTATTGGGGAGTCCCTTACCTCACAACCAGAAGTTCTAGTAGTGGCATTCACGGTGTATAAAGGAAAGGAAGAAAAAAAATTAATACACCAAATGCTAGCCAAACCTTTTCAGCCAGGCAGATCTGCCCAGCCATCCACTGCTAGGGGCACCGTAGCTCCCAGAATACATCCAGATCCATGTTTCAAGAGTTGAAAAGAAGGTCACTGGGCATGAGTCTGCCCCAAACCCTGGCAGCACCCAGGTCCTTGTCCAAAATGCCACCAACTGGGACATTGGTCATTGAATTGCCCTGGTGTTCAGTGATGTGCCAGGTCACCCTCAACCCCTCCCTCCAGTGCTTAACTGGGATTGGCAATGGATGACTGAATTGTTGATAGTTTTAAAAATATAATTTTTTGACCCTTTAAAGATGCTTTTTAAAAAAGCATGTCAGAAAATGATAGCAAGTCTAGAAAGAATGCATGTTTTTGCCCTTTCTATTTCTATGACTAATTGCTCTCATTGTTAATATTTCTTGTATTTTACATTTTTGTATGTGTGAGTGTTTGCTTTAAAATATCTTATTAAATTTGTGACTCAGTACTAAGTTGCAAGTTATTTACATAATAATTCTAAAGAAATTGCTTTGTTTCCAGAGTATCAAATTTAAATGACATGTTATTTGATCTCAGTGAGAGTGTTCTATTTTATGTGTCCTGTATCTTATATTGCTTTTTGGTGTTTGTATAATGTGTCAACAATTAAGCCAACTCTGATGCTCTACTATATTATAATTTTTAAAACATATTTGATGTGGCATCTTAATTCTGTGTAGATATGGAAGTGTGTCCAAAAGTATATTCTTAAGCCCCACAGTGGGAGCAATGCAAGGTAACACATGGATGGGCAAAGAATAGTTTTGTTCAGCATATTAGGTCATAGATCTTCATTAATATTTTTAGTTCAAGATCACACATATTGTGTGATTTTATACCAAAGAGATGTTCATTTCAGTATTATAAAAATATTTTTCTTATATATTTCTGAAAGTTGCAGTTTTTGAAATGTATAAAAATAAACTTATTAAAGGCAAAATAATAATAATAATGATATTAATAATAAAAAAATAAATGTGGGGGGAAAATAAAAAGCCAGGTGTGGTGGTGCATGCCTATAATCCCATCAACTTGGGAGGCTAAGACAGGAGGATCACAAGTTTGAAGCCAGCCTTAGCCAATTTAGCAAGACTCTGGGAAACTTAGTGAGACTCTGTCTCAAAGAATTAAGAGGACAGGATATAGCTCAGTGGTAAATGTTCCCTGGCTTCAATTCCCAGTTTCAAAAGAAAAGAATAAAATTTAAAATCCCACATGCTTAAAGAAATGATCACTTCTAATATTTTCATACATTTTCCTGTAGCTCATGTGTGTATTCTTTAAGAGAAGATACAAAATAAGACTAATAAAAATTTTAGTATCAGTTTAGAAAATCAAGGCATGGCTGGGAATATAGAATACATCTCAGTGTTACAGCACATGCCTTGCATGCACAAGTCTCCAGGCTCAATTCTCAGCACTGCAAACAAAAGAAAAAAGAAAAAAGAAAAATCAAGGCAATGTGTTATTTTCTCACACATTTCTCAAGGCTACCAGAGGAATAGAGAAAATATGAACTGCTGGGTACACATGCCTATAATCCTGGCTTCTTAGAGGCTGAAGGAAGAGGATCACAAGTTCAAGGCCAGACTCATCAACTAGCAAGATAACATAAAATAACTGGAAAAGTAACTCAGTGGTAAAATGCCCCAGGTTCCAATTCCAGTATAAAAAATATATAAATAAACAAACATAAACAAGAAATGCACTGTGCTCACAAATATCATTACCATATATGAACCCCAACTAAATCTGAACAAGTATCAAAGAGAACATAGCATGTTTCAGAGGTACATAATATGGTACCAAGATGGTTTAGCAACTCCAAGGTAATGAAACAATCTACAGTCAATTTCTGTATTTCAACAATTTTCTTCTGTAACATCTTATCCTCTAAATAAGAACACAAGTAGTGGCCCAGCAAGATCAAGTCTTTCATTTCCATAGTGATCTGTGTCATCTAGTTCTCTTGTACCCAAAGTGACCAGAAGTAACCTATGAACCATATATCTTTAAAAAAAAAAAAAGGAAAAAAAGTGAAAAAAAACACTTGGTTTTGTTTCCTCCCCCCATAATATTTATCAAAAAAATCATTCTTTACATTTAGCTTCAAGAAAAACACTCTATCTTAACTGTATCTTAGTAGAGTACTTAAAATAATAAAATTTAAAATACCCCAAGAAATATATTTTTTGGTCTCAAATCACTAACATCAACATGAGGAAACATTTCTTTTTGTAAGACTTCTTTTGCATATTTAATTCTTTTCTCTTTAGTAATGCCAGGTTTTGCCCCTATTGAACCAATGAAATTTAATGCAACATTCTGTTCTTGAATGACAAAAGCTTCATCAAGAGAAGATTCAATCTGTCAAATAATTTATATAGAAATTTTCAAATTCATATTTTCACCTCAAAATGAGTCATCTCTCATTTAACTTAATAGCATGCCAAATATTCCTATAAACATAATCAACTATGTGTTTTTAGTAAATCAAGGAATTATAAAAACCTTAGAACTAGAAGAACCACCTCAAAGGGCTGGGAATGGAACTTAGTGGTAAAACACTCCTGGGTTAAATCCCTGGTACCAAAACAAATAAACAAAGAAATGCAATGAATGATCCTGAATTGGAGGCTGAGGCAGGAAGATTCCAAATTCCAGATCAGGCTAGGTAAATTTGCAAGACTGTCTCAAAATATACAAAAAAATATGGGATATGGGGATGTGGCTCAGTGGTAGAACACTTGCCTTCCAAGCTCAAGGCCCTGAGTCTGATCCCCAGCACTGCACACACTCACTCACATACTCACTCACTCACACACACAAATGAGACTGTGGCTCACTAGTATAATGTCCCTAAATTCAATCAATTCAATGGAGGGGAAGAAAAGGTATTATGGGGACAACTAGCAAATACATGAGAAAAATCTGCATACTTACAGTATTAGATCTACATTAAATTTCTTGATTTTAGAAATTATACTATGATTATGTAAGTGAGTAGCTTGGATTTTAGGAAACAGACACTGAAGTATTAGGAGTAAGAGGCATAATACCTGTTAACTTACTCTCAGATGGTCCAGAAAAAGTCATGTGTATGTATAGATAGATTAATAAAGCAAATGTAGCTAAGTTAACAACTAAATCTGAGTGAAGAATACAGAGTTCTTGGTTCTACTCTAGCAGCTGTTCTCTAAGTTTGAAATTCCTACAAAAGGTTTTTCTTTTCCTCAAAGTAAAAAGAAATCAACTACTCATTTTTCCTTTTTACTAAATTACACTAGACTAGTGTACTTTTATAATTTTCCTTACTGCTTTTTTCATGGGACTGCCATTGAACTTTTGACTATCTCAACTTTTTAAGTATATTTTATATGGAACTGTCAGCAGAGAGGCCTAGACAGGGAAGACTTTCACTACACATGAAATTTGTGACAGTCAAATTGCTCTTCAGCACAGATTTCTACTGTTTTAGGGTTTGTTTGCTTTGGTACCAGGGATTGAACCCAGGAGCACTTAACAACTGAGCCCTACTCTCAGTCTTTTTTTAATATTTTATTTAAAGACAGGATCTTGCTGAGTTGTTTAGGGCCTCACTGAGTTGCTGAGGCTGGCTTTGAACTTGTGATTCTCCTGCCTCAGTCTTGAGCTGCTGGGATTACAGGTATGCACTGCCATACCCAGTTTTTCTATGTTTTAAGTTAGCAACAATTAATACCTCCAAATTTCTTATCAGACACTATGAATACATTTTGTTTTCACATTACCATTTCCATCATCTCTGGATCTTCAAAATCATAAATAATATGTTCTAGGATATCTCTATCAGACACAAAACCTAAAGCTCTGAACACAATAATGATGGGAATTTCTTGTTTGATATATGGTAGAGATGCCACAATGGGCTGACCAATAGTACTTTTTTTTGCACTGTAGAAAAATAAAATATCATTGGAACACAAATACACAAGAGCTCAGAGAAATAAAAAAGCACCAAGAAAACCTTTTAAATTCTAGCTACTCAGATGGCTGAGGCAGGAGTTTTATAAATTTGAGGTCAGCCTTGGCAAAGTCCAAACCAGTCTCCACAACTTAGCAAAACCCTGTCTCAAAATAAAAAATAAAAAGGGATGGGGGTATAACTCAGTGGTAACGTACCTCTAAGTTAAATCCCCAATAACAACAAACAAAATTTTTTTTAAAAAATGGGAGACAGCAAGCAAACCATTTAAGTTCATATATTTCAAAAACTCATGTGTCCCCATACTCTGAGGAACCTCCTACAACTGCTTTTCAAAACCACTTAAGTACGTTAACTAATTTTACAGACAACCTGGTCATTTAAACCATATAGAACTTCCATTCTCATCCATCTGCCTGAGAAGATCCTCTAAGAATTAACCAAATACCACACTTGGAAATGACCTTTGGCTACCAAAGAATACAAATACAATTGATACCTTTCTATCCCCTCCCCCCTGTGGGTTGGGGGGTCTTGGGAAGAAAAAAATAGACAAGCAGCAAAAGAGCAAGGACATAAGTAGGCAAATATAGAAAAAGCTAAGTACAGAGTAAAAACTTAATATTAAATCAGAGTCAATCTGTGAGTGCTATGGTTTAGATGTGATGTTCCCCAAAATTTCACATGTGAGACAATGCAAGGTATGGAGAGGAAATAATTGGGTTATATCCTTAACCTAATCAGTGAATTAATCCACATAGGGATTAACTGAATGGTAACGGAAATGGCAGGGTATGGCTGAAGGAGGAATCAGAAATTGGGGGCATGGCTTTAGGTATCTGGCAAGTGGAGTCTCTCTGCTTTCTGATCACCATGCAGGCTGTTTCCCTCAGTCCCACTCTTCTGCCATAATGTTCTGCCTCACTTCAAGCCCCAAGGAATGGAGCCAGAATTCCACAGACTAAGACCTCTGAAATTGTAAGCCCTCAATCTTTTCCTACCCTACAATTTTGCTGGTCAGTCCTTTAGTCACAGCAGCAAAAAAGTTGACTAAAATAGTGAGGTATCTTCTTGTTTTAATACCACTTCAAAACTAACAAACACCCTCTTAAATACAAGATTCTCTTTTCCAATTTCTTCTGAAGGACTGGGGATGTAGTTAGTAGTAGATCACTCCTGGGTCCATTCCCAAGTACCACAAAGAAAAAAAAAAAACTTATGATAGAATCCCTGAGTAAGCTATAAAAGAGTGGTTCCATCTTGCTTATGCTCTCTAGCTCTTCTGCCAACCCCTACTCCCCATTATAGGGATTATGTGGGCCTTTGTGGGCATTCTACCACATCCTTAGCACCAACCTCCCCCCTTTATTTTTTTGAGACAATATCTTGCTAAGTTTCTCAGGCTGACCTCACACTTATGATCATCCTGCCTCAGCTTCCTAGGTTGTTGGAATTATACACATGTGTCACTGTGCCTGGCTCTATGGCTCTTTGTGCTTGCTCTCTGTGTCAGCTACTGAATGGAGAGGACCACATGACAAGAAACAGAGAGGCTTCCAACCAACAGCCAGTAAAGACCTGAAACTGTCCAATGGCCAGTAAGGAACTGAATCCTGCCAACAACCATGTGAACATGCTTGGGATGACTGCAGCCTAGGCAAACACCTTGACTATCACCTTATGAGAGACTCTCAGTCAGAGGACCCAGTTAAGCTGCACTCAGATTCCTGACAAATAGAAATTATAAGATGATAAATGTTGCTGTTGGAGTAATCTGTTACATGGTAATACTAATAAGACCTAAAACATAATACCAATTACATGCTCCAGAGAAGCTTTTTCTGACTAAGAATGCAAAACAAGACACAAAGGAATGAAAAAAAGACATATCATATCCCAGACTATACCTGCCCTCCTCTTGCCAGCATGCTAACCCATATAGTACTGGTAGGTAGGGAAGAATTCTCCAGACATGACCTCTACTCTCCTGTGTAGGCATATTTAGAATCCTTTTTGGCAAACACAGAGACTGTGTTTGTTGCTATTTTCTCTTGGGCAATCAGAACCTATATAGGCAAAAAGAATGTTATAGCCATGAAACCAAAAGGTCACTGAAGTACAAAGAGTGAAATGTGCACCTAAATTTAACTTGATCATAAAGGTTCACAGAGAAACAGTAATTCTTGAACTTTGCAAACTCCATTTTGCATTAAATGCTTTGTAAAAATATATAACTCTAACAAATGATGAAATGCTAATCATTTATATTATTTCATCTAAATAAAGCTTAAGTTTAACTGTCACACCATAAATAATTTTACATCCACTTTCTGGTTAACCTGAATGAAAGTCTACATTTTCATTTCAATTTAATAATTTAAATTTATGCTCTCATTTTGTAATGCTTCAAAATAATGTTACTATATCTTTTCAAATCCATCAATAATAAAATAGTCACCAGAATCCAAGGGAAATTCATTTAACTCACAAAGATAATGATCTCTTAAGTCATTCAACAGGCAGTAAGTTGAACACAACATAATTGGAATTTTTTCTATAAAAGTTTTCTGATTCTGACTCTGAAGTTGTTTTTCACCTTCTTTAATGACTGTTTTTGTTATGTAAACATAAAATGGAGCAGAATACCTTTGAAAATAGAAGTAGGTCACAGTTGAGCAATAGTAGGGTATTTGCTAAAACATAAATCTTCACCTGGCTAATATATATTTTCTGATTTCTATTTCAGTATCAGCTGATGACAAAAAATATATATTTCTTACATGAGATTACATGGCATCATTGGTGAAGAAGCACCATCTCTTTCCCAAGGGGTAGGTTTGGAGAGGTAAATTTGTTCAAATTTCAACAAATACATTGGCTAAAATTAAACAAGAAACAGGAAAAGGGTAAATAAATTTTCCCATAAACACTTTATTGACTCTGAAGTTAATAACTGACTTTAGTATTTTAAGTAAAATTAGCTCTTTAAACTGGCAAAATTAATCTATTTTATTGATATAAGGACTCTTCAAAGTCAACATACACATTACATATATGTGTAGTTTTTCACCTAATTGCTTTCTTAAGGCAAAAATATGATGACAGGTACATAAAAACTGCATATAGGTTTATATCAGTCAAAACAAATTTTATTAATGATCTATACAATTTCATACCCCTCCCTCTGTTTAAGGTCAAAAGTACAAAATGACCAGAGAACAAAAATAAATTGACATTTAGAACTTCTCAAATCTAATGAATAGAATATTAGAAGAAATAAACCTAACTCTTCCATTAAACAACCAAATATTAAAATTAAAAAGGCAGGCACAGTGGCACATGACTATAGCCCCAGTGACTCAGGAGGTTGAGACAAGAGGATGGAAAGTTCAAGGACAGCCTCAGTCACTTAGCAAACTCCTAAGCAACTTAGTGAAACCCTGTCTCAAAGTTGTACAAAAATTTTTAAAAGACTTGGGATACAGCTCAGTGGTAAAGCACCCTTGGGTTAAAATCTCAGTACCAAACACACACACAGCCACCAAAAGAGAAATCCGAATCATTCTCATTCTGTATAAAGTACTAAGCACTTCCAATCATGGCTGACTATAGCTCAGCCCACAGCAAAATACAAGCAAACAAAAGTTCTCAATTAAACATCTGCTGCCTAATTAAACAAGATCCATGATTATAACTCTTCAGAGAGAAACAGATACAGAATTTCTCCCTACATCAAATCTCAAACAAGATGGGACTAAGCAGACCCTTTCCTAAGGGAAGTTATTGATATCCAAGGCTCCCATGCTGGAATAAGTAAAGGGAAAAGAGAATTGGTAGGAGAATTGAACCAAAGGGAAGTAATCCTCCATTCCTTATTTCCATCATCACTCTAGTTTAGGAAACTATCTTAGACTATTCTAAGATTTTCAACAACTTCCAGCCTTCTTCCCTTTCAAGTAAATACCATTTCCAAAGTGACCTTTCTTAAATAATGCTTTATGCATATTCTCTGATAATTTTTCAACAATTCCTTACATCATCCAAAATCTCTGACAATCAGGCTCTACCTTATCATCCAGTAAGGCCAAAAACAGAAACTGAGCTGGGTTCAGGGGTTCACACCTGTGATCCTAGCTACTTGAGTGGCTGAGACAAAAGCTGCCTGGTCAACTCATTAAGGCCCTATCTCAAAATGAAATAAAAAGGGCTGGGAAAATAGCTCAGTGGTAGAGGACTTGCCTCACCACAGGTGAGGCCATGGGTTAAATACCTTGTATTATGGGGTGGGAGGTAGGGGGAAGATAAACTAAAATTCAGAGGTTGATTGCTGAGGTTCCCATCCTATTCTCAAACCAAATACATCAAATACTTTCTTGTGGAAATGCCTAAGCCTCTTTCTCCTCTGCTCTTCTTTTCTATTAAGCTCTGATAACTTAACTTTACAGATCACTTCTACTGGTATTTTGAATATGCTGTTATACTATTATATCTCTACTTTTGCATAAACCATGAAGAAAAAAATGAAAAAAAAAAAGAAATCTTATGTTCCTATTTCCATCACAGCCCCTAAAAATTCAATTACTTTTGCTGTGGAAAGCAAAATTCTGTGTAGCATGTCCAATTAGAATGAGAACAAACCAGCCCTCTTAATACAAGCTATGGAGAAATAAGACTGAAATGGCTAGAAATAACCACTTTTCCCACTAACTCTACCTCATTTTGCTTTATAGTTTTCCCTGTTAATCAAAGTCCAACATTATCCCACATCTGCCCTCTACATTTCTAAAAATGGGGACAGTCAACACATTATTTTGGACTTTATAATCATTATATAAAACTAAAATCATACATTTAACAATGTTATAATTTTAAGTTATAATTTTAGCAATACTTAAAAATGCACATATGTGAATAAAACTTTAAAGAACTGAAAAAATAAAAAGGGCTAATAAGTTTTGATGATTTTCCTTTTTGTCTTTTGTTTGTACTTTGAGAATGGTCTCCCCTTCTTACTCAGGCTGGGCTCAAACTAGAAATCCTCCAGTCTCAGCCTCTGAAGTAGCTAGGATTACAGAAAGGCAACCCCACATTCAGCTTGTGATTTTCCTTTTTTTCAGTCTCATATTGTTATGATAATGCATCCCATGTAATAAACAAAAATCAGGAGAAAAAGTCCTCCTAACACATTTTCTTATCCAGGCATGATGGCACTGCCTGCAATCCTAGTTACTTGGAAGTCTAAGGCAGGATGGTTTTCAGGTTTGATGACAGTCTTTTTTTTTTTTTTTTTTTTTTTGCACTGCTGGGGATTTTGCAAGGCAAGCACTGTACCAACTGAGCTATCTCCCCAGCCCTGAGGACAGCCTTTTCAATGAGAAAGAGTATCTCAATATAAAATAAAAAGTGGTTGGCACATAGCTCAGATGTCGAGTGCATTTGCAGCATGTACAAGGTCCTGGGTTCAATACCCAGAACTGAAAGGGGGGAAAAGAGACAAAAAGTAAAATTATGTAAAGTAATTACTTCTCTCTTGCTTCTCTTAGTTGTTCATCTTTGAGTTCCTTCTTCCCAAATATTAAACACTCCCCATCTGCATAAGGATTAGGGTTTTGACTTACTTACAAAAACACATCTCTAGTAATAATAAATCAGAAGTTAACTAAAGATGGTGTATGTACACTGCTAAAATCTCTTACTAACTAATAACCTTTAAGCCAAGTGCAAGCATGGTTGAAATTTTAAACTATTTTCTATCCATGTTCTATCTAGCTTTTTAGAATAACCATCTTACCAGTTCTTCGACTTCTCCACTAGCATGTTGAGCTTCAGCTTGTAGGTCGATAGGTGGAGCATCTTCCATGATTCTTTGAAGAGACATCTGAATAAACTCACCAAAAGAATCCAACTGTTGTCTGACCAAGACTTTTTCATCAAAATAAAACTAGGAAAATAATGAAGTCCAAAATCAACTTCAACTTGGTTTGTTTTCTAGCATATTTCTTCATTCTCATTATAATTCTATCCAAATACTCTTAAGAACCCATCACTATATGCCAACCACTAAACAAGATACTTATGAGGTACCGAAAAAAAGAATAATGTCAGCAGTAGGTATTTTATAGACAAATTTTATTCAACCTCTTTAAACATTTCTTGAAAAAAGTGTCAAAGAAAATTGGAGAGTGAAAAATAATATTAAAAATTTTAATTTGAATAAAAGGGAGGATGGTGATATTAACAACTAAAATAGGGTCCAGAAACAGTGGTACATGCCTGCAATCCCAGTGTCTTGGGAGTTAAGGCAGGAGGATTGGAAGTTCAAAACCAGCCTCAGCAATATAGTGAGGCCATAAGAACTCAGCAAGATCCTGTTTCAAAATAAAATACAGTGGTTAAGTGCTCCCGAGTTCAATGCCCAGTTCAAAAAAAAAGAACAAAAACAAACAAAACTAGAGTAGGGCATGTGTATAAAATTTAGGTTAAAAATCATTAGGTCTGGAGTTGGTGATATTGCTCATTAACACACACAAGGTTCTGGGTTAGAACCCCAGCACCAGAACAATAACAAAAACATAGATCATTAGTTCTCTTTAGAATATTTTAAAGGAGAGATGAGAGTAAGTCATTTCAGTGCTAATACTCAGCAAATGACTGGTGATAAAAATGAAGCATGTGTGAGAGATGAGTTGGTAGTGTAGATACAGAAATTAGAAGGTCCCAGAGGAGGATGGACCTTATTAGTCACAAGGAAGAGGCCCTTGTTCAGGAAAGGGACAGGGAAAGAAACACATAAGACAAAAAGAGATAAAAATGCAAGTGAAATCTCAGCAGATGACTCCCAAGTACCACCCAGGAAAGCTGCAGTGGGGCATCAGAGGCTGGAGAGCTAGCACAACCCTGAAAACTGGATTGCCTCATCAACCCTCAGCAGTAGGAAGTACCCCATCACATCTGTCTCAATTCCTCCACCTTGTGGCATTGCCATTTAATACCTGAGACTTTCTTATCTTCTACTCCCTTCTTCCTAGTAATTACTGACTGACTCTTTTGAATCCTTACATTAATTTTCTGAGATATGATCACCATCCTCCTATTTTGGCATCATCAAAGCACCTAGGTCATGGGTAGGCCTAGAAAATGGCTGACTCTGTAACAAGGATTTAACATGATCCAATCAATTTTGACAACCAATAAAATGTTAGGTCCAATGTAGAGAATAAAGCATGCAATCATCCTTGTAAAAAGAACAACCTAAGAATGGGCCATTTTCTTTTCTTTTTATTTTTAATCTTTATTAATTTATTTTTAAATGGTAATGAGGATTGAACCTAGTGCCTCAAACGTGCAAGACAAAAGCTCTACCACTGAGCTATAGCCCCACTGCCTTTCTTCTTCTTTTTATTAAGTGACTGAGGCATTTTTCTTTCAGTGGACTGTGGGGTAGCAGGAAAAATTTCTCAACTATTTGGGACATCTACTGATATGTAAAAACCATGTGGAAGGCATGGTCTAATATAAGTAACAATGGTTGTTATGGAGAATTTAAGATGAAACATCTTCACAAAACTATCCAAATGTTTCATTACTTCAGGACACTGAATCGTAACTCATTTCATTAAAAACTTAGGAATAGTATTTCATTAAAATGCTGTCCTGTTTGTGAACATAGACCAGTGTTAGAGCAAACATCTTTCTAGCACACATATGGCTCTGGATTTGATCTCTAGCACACTTCTCACCAACACACACAACAATCTAAACAGCTAGGTGCACTTGCATGCACCTGTAAGTCCCAACAACATGGGAGGATGGGATAAGACCAACAATTGAACCGTGGAGTTTAGGGATAGACTAGGCAACAGAAAGACACAATCTCTCTATTTTTAGGGGAAGAAAACAAAGGATTGAACTCAGGGGCACTTATCCACTAAGCCATATTACCAGTCATATTTTCTATTACATTTAGAGACAGGACATGAGTTGCTTGACACCTTGGCATTACTGAGACTGGATTGAAACTGGATATCCTCCTACCTTAGCCTCCCAAGCCACTGGGATGACAGGCATGCATAAAAAACTCCAGAAAACACCCATCTCTTTAAAGAAAATAAAACTCTTTTGAATATGGCAAACCTCCAAGGTCTCAAATTTTTCTCCTCTTTTCATCAACTCAATCAGCACAATTGAACAAGTACCAGTTGGACATGGAAGCCACTCCACTCAGACTTTCAGCATGGAGCTGCAGTGAAAGCTAGCAGTTCTTCACCGATCACCTGCATTTCTTAAGAGGAAGTGTTCTTTGAGATGAGTCAACTCTCAAAAACACATAAGTTAGATCATTCTCATCAGTATGCTCATGGAGGTATACCCTCAGCAAGTTCTTGAAGATGATGATGCTCACCAGGCTGCAATAGCAGACATTTCATATTGACAGTGCACTAGCTTTGGCCATGGGAACCATGATGCCACCGTGCTCTCAGGTCACCCCTCTGTGACATTAGGTGCTGTCTGAAGTGCAGGCACAAGGTCACAGAAGCCAGTCCTCAACACCCAGGTGGCCCAAGGCCTGGTCAAAGCCAGTGGGGAGAGAGAGAAAGTGCGTGCTCCTACCAGAACCTGGCACCACCACACCTTTACACCCACCATGCCTGAAGTCTGCACCTTCCACTCAGAATAGAGTAGCTCTCCCATCTTTGGCTCTCACTGCATGGGAGCACAGTGAGAAACCAAAGGTGAGGCTGTATTCAGAGTGGAAAAGATTGCAGTTGAAGGATTAGGAGATCCCAGATATGACTTTCAGCCACTTATCTCTCTCCACTGAATCTTGAGGGAAAGAGTTGCAAAACAAACTAATGACAGGTGGACATTGGATGACTAAATTTTTTTTCCTGCCAGTAATTATGGGTCCAGGGACTCCAGGTCTCCTCAACCATCACCAGGTTACTTTGCCAGTTTAGATTTACCAACAGGGTCTAGCTGTGTTCCTGAGGCATTCCCTCATTTAGGGCAAAAGGCTTTGCCCAGGAAAAACACCTTCCTCTACCTCACCTATAAATTAGATGGTAGGCCGAATCCAGCAACTCCACTGCATTGTGCATTTTTGCCCAGATAAATCCTGGTTACAAATTGTCCAAGGAAAATGCCAGGAAGAAAAAGAGGGGAGAGAAAGGAATCAGCAGATTGTGAATGGAATGGCTAGGGATCCAGATGTAAACGATACCAGAAGTTGCCATTCATACTAACAACCTGAGCATATTCTGATAACTATGCAGGCCTGCCTCTCCTACTGCCCCCAGTCTCTGTGCTCATTGATATCATTTTCTGCTCACTGATCTGCTACAAGCCTTGTTCACCTTCAATAGACAGGGATAAAACTTTCCCCTTAAGACCCACCACTCTATGTGGGTCTTGACGGACACAGAAGATCCTTTCTGGACTGCTATGAAAAGGGAGATGAAGAGTTCCTGAGAAATTCCTTGGCTTTGTTTGGGAATGGGTTTTCTGCAGAGAATTTGACAAAAATCAGACCTTAGAGGAACTAGAGAGTGCCTAAAAGTGGCCACTCCAGAGCTGATAAAAGGGCTCATATTGGAGAGTGCTTGGCTAGCATGCACAAGGGCCCTGATTCAAATCCCTGGGAACTCTGTTGATGAAGCAAGGTGAGGGGGTTGAAAAGACTTTTCTGAATATGCAAATGCTACCTCATCTCATGTTTTTGCCTCTGCTCATCAACTGAATCAGCACAAGTGAAAAAGGACCAGTTGGGCACACAAGCCTTTTCCAATCAGATTTTCAGCATGGGGCTGCAGTGAAAATTAGCACTGCTTCTGCGATCACATGCCTTCCTTAGGAGGGGCTGGGTGTTCCTTCAGATGAAGTCCACTCTAAGGAACTGATAGGTTGGATCCTTCTCATGAGTGTGTTCATGGGGCTATATCCTCAGCAAGTTCTTGAAGAAGATGAGGTCCACCAGGTTGCAAAGGCAGGAACTTCAAAATGACAACTCCACTAGTCTTGCTAATGATTCCTGGGCACACTCCAGACTCTGTGCAACTGAAATGGACTTGCACACCTCAGCACTTTTCCATGTCAACCTCACTGTCATTAGGAAAAAACAGAGGTGAGGACCAAAGAGAGCTGCCTTTGGCCCTGGCTTTCCTCACTCAGTTTCCCTTGGCATTGGGTTGCAAATGACTGGATATCAAATTATAGGATTGGGAGATGAACAGGTGCTAACTCCTGCTGATAGCATTCAGGAGGAACATGAGGATTTTGCAACCTAGTCTCCCAGTATCATTGGAGGTCCAGTGTCAAGAGGAATGCAACCCTTTTAGAGACAGTTGTTAATATTGATGGAGGTTCTGAGGAGATGCAGTGTAGAAATGGGTGAAGTGTATGGTGTTCTCATGTGTCCCATGGTTCTGGGAATGAGTGGATTGTGCTTTGCAGGGTCAGGAAAGACACAAGAAGCCCTAATTGATCGAAGACACACTGAAAGAAGGAAAGCAGAGACACTAGGCACGTGGAGAGTTGGTGGAGAATATAAGGCAGTGAAAGAAATAAAAGGATGGTAAAATTTGAAAATGCTTGAGGATACATATCTCTCCCCGCTCACTAAGCTCAATCACACTTTTGAATGTTCTTTAATGTATCCTGTTTGATATTTGGGTTTTTCCCATGTTGGTCCTTCACTTATGCTTTTGAGCAGGATGGTTTTGACTAATGTCTGATATAGAGGCGCATTCTTGATTTCGAGAGTCATGCTTCAGTGCTGCATATTCCAACGTGAGGTCATTTACATTGAAGGTCAATGGAGTAGAGGGTGTCATTAAGGAAAGCCTTTCCTCATAGATCTTGTGCTGAAAAAAAATTTAAAATCAGCATATATATCATCATCTGTCCCTTGCAAAAAACAGGAAAGAGCCAGGAATTCACAAGGGCATTGAAGTTCTTGCCCGGGGGATTTGGATCAGTTGTGATGGTTGCTCACAGAATGATCTGGCACTGACTGCCTGCTGTATCTGTACAGTATGCTGAAGCTGAAGAAATCTCCTGGATTATGACATAAACCTTAAACTTGGCCCATTATGTTAGTGTCCGTACACTTGAAGTTGGTTTTCAGCACTGATACCCTTCTGCTTTTCAGGCCCCCCAAATGTCTTTACACATCTTTTTGGAGGATTCAGCCTTGAAGCTTTGTGTCATTCCTAGTTCAGCACAAGTCATTTCACCTTTGGTATTCTTCCCTGTGAAAATATGTTCATCATGCAAAGAGCAGGCTCTTGTTTTATTCACTGGCTTGTGCTCTCCATCTTAGAGGAGCTGGAAATAAGATCCTTGGCCATTTCTCAGAGGGCCCTGTGCCACAGAGGCACTAGTCTGGTCAAGGGAATAAACACTTTGGTGAATAGATATTGGCCAGATATTTCTGCACCTGAAGTTGTGTTGAAGGACTTCTAGAAAAATCACAGCAATACCAATTCTGAGTGTGGACCTGTTGTAAGGCAGGAGCCAAGGTGGTTGGCCCTGGCAGGTGGAATGAGCACAGAACATCTCTCCTTGCCTGGCACTTCTCTCCTGTCTTCCTTCCAACAGGTTGAGTGAATGACTCCCTGGTTTCCTCAGGAGGCATCACAGCAGTCACATCCACTTGGAAGAGAAACTGCCCAGGTTCCAGCTATCTATCTCCAATTAGGGCTATCTCAGAAATGAGGGGCAACTGACCAGACTGGTGTGATGTTTCCCAATTCAAGGAGCACCTAAGCCAGGGAGCTGTGCTGCATGCTCCCCTGCTCTGAGATATCAGCAACCATCAAGCCATGTGGCTTCTAGGAGCCTAGACTTGTTGCCTGACTCTGCTAAACCCTGGGTGTGCCCAGACCTGGAAAAATGGTTTCAGAGGGTAATTCCGATGGGTCGGTGCTTAGCTGGGTGACACACATGCCCTCATACAGCCTTCCATCCCTGGCTGGTCCCCCAGACTTTGTGGGTGCTCACTCCCCATAACAGGATGTAGGTGACTGGGCTGTCATGATGCCCATTGTGGCCAAACCAGCACAGCTCCACCTAGCAGGCCTGGAGTATCATGCAAGCTGTCAGTCTTCAGTGGGGTCCCCTGTCCTTTCTGGACCCAGAATTATCCAATGCTCGCTCACATGCACCTTGCACACCCCATAGCTCCATTTCAACTGGACTAAGAATTTAGGATCCCATTTCTTGAAAGATCAGGTCCCTGGTCCTCACTCCCTTCCTCTTCCCTCTTACTGTCACCACTGAGCTGTCTCTTCTTTTCAATCTCCTTCTGAAGCTGCCACAGCCAGAAGGGTCACTGGTTTCCATGGGAACCGTGATACCACCACACTCTCAGGCTGCTCCTCTGTGACATCAGCTGCTGTCTGAGGTGCAGGACTGAGGTCACAGAAGCCAGTCTTCAACATCCAGTTGACCCAAGGCCCAGTCAAAGCCTCTGAGGAGAGAGAGAAAGTGCGTGCTAATACCAGAGCCTGGCACCACTGTGCCCTCACACTCACCATGCCTGAAGTCAACCCCTTCCACTGAGAATAGAGTAGCTCTCCCATCTTTGGCTCTCACTGCACAGGAGCACAGTGAGAAACCAAAAGTGAGGCCATTTTCAGAGTGGAAAGGATTGCAGGTGAAGGATTGGGAGATCCCGGATATGACTTTCAGCCACTTTTCTCTCTCCACTGAATCTTGAGAGAAAGAGTTGCAAACCTAACTAGTGGCAGGGGGAGAGTGGATGACTAAGTTTTTTTTCTGCCATAATTATTGCTCCTGGGACCCAAGAACTCCTCACCCATACCACTTCATTTTGCCTGTTTAGATTTACTGATAGGGTATGGCTGTGTTCCTGAGGCAATCTCTCATTTTGGGAAGAAGGATTTGCCCAGGAGAAACACCTTCCTCTCCCTTATCCATAAATTAGATAGTAGGCTAGATCCAGCTACTCCACTGTGTTGTGAATTTTGCCCAGATAAATCCTGGTTACAAATTGTCCAAGGAAAATGCCAGGAGGCAAAAGAGGAGAGAGGAGGAAATCAGCGTATTGTGACTGGAATTGCTAGGGATCAAGTTGTGAATGATTCCAGAAGTCTCCCTCCATACTAACACCTAAACATATTCTAATAGCCACATAGGCCTGCCTCTCCTCCTGCCCCCCAGCCTCTGTGCTGACTGATATCCTTTTCTCCTCACAGATCAGCTATAAGCCTTGTCCACCTTCAATGGACAGGGATAAAATTTTACCCTCACGACCAACGACTAGATTGTGGGTCTTGACGTGTCCAGAAGATCCTTGCTGGACTGCTGTGAAAAGGGAGATGAAGAATTCCTGAGAAATTCCTTGGATTTGTCTGGGACTGGGTTTTCTGCAGAGAATTTGAAAAGAGTCAGATATTAGAGGATCTAGAGAGTGCCTAAAAGCAGCTACTATGGAGTAGATGAAATAGCTCATGTTGGAGAACACAAGTGCCCTGGTTCAAATCCCCGGGACCTCAGTTGCCCAAGGGGGTTGAAAAGACTCTTTTGAAGATACAAATCCTCCCTCATCTCATGTTTTTGCCTCTGCTCATCAACTGAATCGGCACAAGTGAAAAAGCTCCAGTTGGACACACAAGCCTTTTCCTAATCAGACTTTCAGCATGGGGCTGCGATGAAAAGTAGCACTGTTTCTGCAATCACCCGCAGAAGTGATTCCTTAGGAGGGAGTGGGTGTTCCTTCAGATGAGTCCACTCTCAGGAACTGATAGGTTAGATCCATCTCATGAGTGTGCTCACCAGGGCTATATCCTCAACAAGTTCTTGAAGAAGATGAGGCCCACCAGGTTGCAAAGGCAGGAACTTAAAAATGACAACTCCACTAGTTTTGGTAATGACCAGGCTTCCTGGGGACACTCCAGACTCTGTGTAACTGAAGTGGACTTGCACACCTCAGCACTTTTCCATGTCAACTTCACTGTCATATCGAAAAACAAGAGGTGAGAACTAAAGAGAGCTGCCTTTGGCCCTGGCTTTCCTCACTCAGTTTTCCATGGCAATGTGTTGCAATTGACTGGATGTCAAATTCTAGGATTGAGGGATGAACACGTGCTAGCTCCTGCTCATAGCATTCAGGAGGAACACGGGAATTTTGCAACCTAGTCTCCAAGTATCATTGGAGGTCCAGTGTCAAGAGGAATGAAGTCCTTTTAGAGACAGTTGTTAATATTGATGGAGGTTCTGAGGAGATGCAGTGTAGAAATGGGTGAAGAGTATGGTGCTCTCATGTGTCCCATAGTTCTGGGAATGAGTGGATTGTGCTTTGCAGGGTCAGGAAAGACACAAGAAGCCCTATTTGAAAGAAGACACACTGAAAGAAAGAAAGCAAGCAGAGACACTAGGCACGTGGCAAGTTGGTGGAGGATATGAGGCAGTGAAAGAAATAAAAGGATGATAAAATTTGAAAATGCTTGAGGATAGACTCTCCCTGCTCACGAAGGCCAATCACACTTTTGGATGTTCTTGAATGTGTCCTGTTTTGATATGTGGGTTTCTCTCATGTTGGTTCTTCACTTATGTTTTGGAGCAAAATGTTGTTGACTAATGTCTGATATAGAGGCGCATTCTTGATTTCGAGAGCCATGCTTCAGTGCTGCATATCCCAAAGTGAGGTCGTTTACATTAAAGGTCAATGGAATAGAGGGTGTCATATAAGGAAAGCCTTTCCTTAGAGGTCTTGTATGGAAAAAAAAATTAAAAAATCAGCATATATATCATCAGCTGTCCCTTGCAAAAAACAGGAAAGAGCCAGGAGTAGGCAAGGGCATTGAAGTCCTTGCCAAGGGGATTCGGTTCAGTCATAACGATTGCCCACAGAATGATCTGGCACTGACTGCCTGTTGTTTTCTATACAGTATGCTGAAACTGAAGAAATCTCCTGGAATTTAGATATAAACCTTAAAAACTGCCCTCTTTGTGAGCATCACTTCACTAAAGTTGGTTTTCCTTATGGACACCCTTCTGCTTTTCAGGTCCCCCAAATGTCCTTACTCATACTTCTGGAGGATTCAGCCTTGTAGCTTTGGGCCATTCCTCTTTCAGCACGAGGCATGTCACCTTTGGTGATCTTCCCTGTGAAAATGTGCTAATAATGCCAAGAGCAGACTCTTATTTCATCCACTATCATGTGCTCTACATCTTAGAGGGGTTGGAAATAGGATTTTTGGACATTTTCAGAGGGCCCTGTGCCACAGAGGCACTAGTCTGCTCAAGGGAATGAACCCTTAGGTGAACAGAGATTGGCTAGATATTTCTGCACCTGAAGGTAAGTTAAGGACCTCTGGGAAAATCACAGCAGGACCAATTCTGAGATCAGCCCAGTTGTAAGGCGACAGCCAAGATTGTAGGCACTGGCAGGTGGAGTGAACATGGAACATCTCTCCTTGCCTGACATCTCCCTCCTGTCCGCCTTCCAACAGGCTGAGTGAATGACTCCCTGGTCTCCTCAGGAGCCATCACAGCAGCCACCCACCTCCACTTGGAAGTAGAACTGCCCTGGTTCCAGCTGGCTCCTGTTAGGGCTATCTCAGAAAGGAGGGGCAACCAAACAGATTCGGTGAGATATTTCCCAATTCAAGGAGCACATAAGCCAGGGAGCTGTGCTGCACAATCCCTGCCATGAGCTGTCAGCAGTCATCAAGCCATGTGGCTGCTAGGAGCCTAGGCGACTTGCCTGATTTGGCCAAATCCAGGGTGTGCCCAGACCTGGAGGAGAGGTATCTGAGGATAATACCAATGGGGCTGGTGCTAAGCTGGGTGAATCACGTGCCCTCATGCAGTCCTCCATCCCTGGCTGGTCCCCCAGACCTCGTGGGTTCTCACTCCCCACAACATGATCTAGGTGACCAGGCTGTCATGATGCCCATTGCGGCCAAACCAGCACAGCACCACCTAGCAGGTATGGAGTGCAGTGCAAGCTGTCAGGTTTCAGCGGGGTCCCCTCTTCTGCCTGGACCAGAATTATCCATGGCCCGCTCACACCCACTATGCCCGAAGTCTGCCCCTTCCACTGAGAATAGCGTCTCTCTCCCATTTTTGACTCTCATGGCACAGGAGCACTGAAAAACAAAAGTGAGGCCATATTCAGAGTGGAGAGAATTGCAGTTGAAGAATTGAGAGATCCCAGATATGACTTTCAGTCACTTATCTCAGTCCACTGAATCTTGAGAGAAAGAGTTGCAAACCTAACTAGTGGCAGGTGGACATTAGATGACTAAATTCTTTTCCTACCAGTAATTATCAGTCCTGAGACCCCAGATCTCCTCAGCCATACCACTTCACTTTGCCTCTTTAGATTTACTGACAGGGTCTGGCTGTGTTCCTGAGATATTCCCTCACTTAGGGCAAAAGGCTTTGCCCAGGAGAAACACCTTCCTCTACATCACCCATAAATTAGATAGTCGGCCAGATCCAGCAACTTTACTGCATAGTGCATTTTGCCCAGATAACTCCTGGTTAGAAACTGTCCAAAGGAAATGCCAGGAGGAAAAAGAGGAGAGAGGAAGGTATCAGCAGATTGTGATTGGAATGGCTAGGGTACAGGTGTGAATGACCCCAGAAATTTCCCTTCACACTAACAACCTCAGCATATTCTAATAGCTACATAGGTCAGCCTCTCTTCCTTCCCCCCAGACTGCATGCTCACTGATAACATTTTCTGCTCACTGATCAGCTACAAGCCTTATCCACATTCAATAGACAGGGATAAACATTTCCCCTCATGACCCACCACTAGATGTGGGTCTTGACGTGCGCAAAAGATCCTTCCTGAACTGCTGTGAAAAGGAAGATGAATAGTTCTCTAGAAATTCATTGGCTTTGTCTGGGACTGAGTTTTTGCAGAGAATTTGACAGAGTCAGAAATTAGAGGATCTAGTGAGTGCCTAAAAGTGGCTTTTCCATTACTGATGAAATTGCTCATATTGGAGAGCGCTTGCCTAGCATGCACAAAGTCCCCAGGTCAAATCCCCACAACTCAATTGAGGGAGGTGGGTCGGAGGGTTGAAAACACTCTTCTGAAGATGCAAACCCTCCCTGGTCTCATGTTTTTGCCTCTGCTTATCAACTGAATCGGCACAAGTGAAAAAGCACCAGTTGGACACACAAGCCTTTTCCTAATCAGACTTTCAGCATGGGACTTCGGTGAAAATTAGCACTGTTTCTGTGATCACCCTTCTCCCTTAGGAGGGGGTGGGTGTTCCTTCAGATGAGTTCACTCTCAGGAACCAGTAGGTTAGATCCTTCTCACAAGTGTCCCCATGGGCCTATTGTCTCAGCAAGTTCTTGAAGAAGATGAGGCCCACCAGGTTGCAAAGGCAGGAACTTCAAAATGACAACTCCACTAGTCTTGGTAATGACCAGGATTCCTGGGCACACTCCAGACTCTGTGTAACTGAAGTGGACTTGCACACCTCAGCACTTTCCATGTCAACATCACTGTCATCAGGAAAAACCAGAGGTGAAGACCAGAGAGAGCTGCCTTTGGCCCTGGCTTTCCTCACTCAGTTTTCCTCGGCATCATGTTGCGAATGACTGGATTTCAGTTTGTCTGATTTGGGGATGAACACGTGCTAGCTCCTGCTGAGATCATTCAGGAGGAACATGGGGATTTTGCAACCTATTCTCCAAGTATCATTAGAGGTCCAATGTCAAGAGAAATGAAGCCCTTTTTATGGACCATTGTTAATTTTGATGGAGGTTCTGAAGAAATGTGGTGTAGAAATGGGTGAAGTGCATGGTATTTTTCATGTGTACCATGGTTCTGGGATTGTGCTTTGCAGGGTCAGGGAAGACACGAGAAGCCCTATTTCAAAGACACACTGAAAGAAGGAAAGCAGAGACACTAGGCATGTGGCAAGTTGGTGGAGAATATAAGGCAGTCTGAGAACTAAATGGATGGTAAAATTTGAAAATGCTTGAGGATACACCCTCCCTACTCACGAAGGCCAATCACAATTTTGGATGTTCTTGAATGTATCCTTTTTTTATATGCAGGTTTCTATCATGTTGGTCCTTCACTTATGCTTTTAAGCAGGATGGTTCTGACTAATGTCTGATATAGAGGTGCATTCTTGATTTCGAGGGCCATGCTTTAGTGCTGCATATCCCAAAGTGAGGTTGTTTACATTGAAGGTCAAAGGAGTAGAGGATGTTGTGTATGAAAGTCTTTCCTTAGAAGTCTTGTGCTGAAAAAAATCAAAAATCAGCATATATATCATCAGCTATCCCTAGCAAGCAACAGGAAAGAGCCAGGAATAGGCAAGGGCATCGAAGTACTTGCCAGGGGGATTCGGGTCAGTCATGATGATTGCCCGCAGAATGATCTGGTACTGACTGCCTGTTGTTTTCTGTACAGTATGCTGATGTTGAAGAAATCTCCTGGAATTTGGACATAAACCTTTAAAACTGTCCAGTTTCTCAACGTCTCTTCACTGAAGTTGGTTTTCAGCACCAACACCCTTATGCTTTAGGTCCCCCAAAAGTCCTTACTCATTCTTCTGGAGGTTTCAGCCTTGAAGCTTTGGGCCATTCCTCTTTCAGCATGAGTCATGTCACCTTTGGTGTTCTGCCCTGTGAAAATGTGCTCATTGTGTCAAGAGCAGACTCTTGTTTCATCCACTGGCTTGTGCTCTACATCTTAGAGGGGCTGGAAATAGGATTCTTGGTCATTTTCAGAGGGCCCTGTTCCACAGAGGCACTAGTCTGCTCAAGGGAATGAACCTTGGGTGAACAGAGATTGGCGAGATATTTCTGCACCTGAAGGTGAGTTGAAGGACCTCTGGGAAAATCACAGCAGGACCAATTCTGAGATCAGCCCAGTTGTAAGGTGGCAGTCAAGGTTGTTGGCACTGGCAGGTGGAGTGAGCATTGAACATCTCTCCTTGCCTGACATCTCCCTCCTCTCCTCCTTACAACAGGCTGAGTGAATGACTTTCTCATCTCCTCAGGAGCCATCACAGCAGCCACCCAACTCAACTTGGAAGAGGAACTGCGCAGGTTCCAGCTGACTCCTGTTAGGGCTATCTCAGAAAGGAGGGGCAACCGAACAGACTTGGTGTAAAGTTTCCTATTCAAGGAGCTCTTAAGTCAGGGAGCTGCACTGCACACTCCTCTGCCAGTGAACTGTCAGCAGCCATCAAGCCATGTGGCTGCTATGAACCTAGGCGAGTTGCCTGACTTGGCCAATTCCAGGTTGTGCCCAGATCTGGAGGAGAGGTTTCCGAGGATACTGCTGATGGGGCTGGTGCTAAGCTGGGTGAATCATGTGCCCTCATGCAGTCCTTCATCCCTGGCTGGTCCCCCAGACCTCGTGGGTGCTCACTCCCCACAACAGGATCTAGGCGAGCGGGCTCTCATGATGCCCATTGCGGCCAAACCAGCACATCGCCACCTAGCACAGTTGGAGTGTAATGCAAGCTGTCAGGCTTCAGTGGGGTCCCCTGTCCTGCCTGGACCCAGAATTATCCACAGCCACTCGCCTGCACCCTGCACACCCCATAGCTCCATTTCAACTAGGCCAAGAGTTTAGAATCCCATTTCTTGAAAGATCAGGCTCCTGACCTTTCCTTTTCCTCTTACCATTACCGCTGAGCAGTGGTTTCTTTTCAATCTTGGTCTGAAACAGCCAGGGCCAGAAGGTTCTATGGTTGCCATGAGAACCATGATGGCACTGCAGTCTCAGGGTATCCCTTTGTGACATCATCAGGTGCTCTCTGAGGTGCAGGCATGAGGTCACATAAGCTACTCCTCCACATCCAGGAGGCCCAAGTCCTGTCAAAGCCACTGGGGACAGAGAGAAACTGTGTGCTCCTACTGGAGCCTGGCACCTCTGTACCCTTCAAACCCACCATGCCCGAAGTCTGCACCTTCCACTGAGAATAGAGTTGCTCTCCCATTTTTGGCTCTCATGGCACAGGAGCACTGGAAACCAAAATTGAGGCCATTTTCAGAGTGGAAAGAAGTGCAATTGAAAGATTGAGAGATCCCAGATATGACTTTCAGCCACTTATCTCAGTCCACTGAATCTTGAGAGAAAGAGCTGCAAACCTAACTAGCAGCAGGTGGACATTGGATGACTAAATTTTTTTCCTACCAGTAATTATCAGTCCTGAGACCCCAGATCTCCTCAGCCATACCACTTCACTTTGCCTGCTTTGATTTATTGACAGGGTCTGGCTGTGTTCCTGAGATATTCCCTCACTTAGGGCAAAAGGCTTTGCCCAGGAGAAACATCTTCCTCTACATCAGCCATAAATTAGATGTAGGCCAGATCCAGCAACTTCACTGCATAGTGCATTTTGCCCAGATAACTACTGGTTAGAAACTTTCTAAGAAAAATGCCAGGAGTAAAAAGAGGAGAGAGGAAGGTATCAGCAGATTGTGATTGGAATGGCTAGGGGTCCAAATGTGAATAATCCCAGAAGTTTCCGTTCATTCTAACAACCTCAGCATATTCTTGATAGTCACATAGGCCTGCCTCTCCTCCTGCCCCCCAGACTGCATTCTCACTGATAACATTTTTTGCGCACTGATCAGCTACAAGCCTTATCCACCTTCAATAGACAGGAATAAACCTTTCCCCCCATGACCCACCACTATATGTGGGTCTTGACGTGCGCAAAAGATCCTTCCTGGACTGCTGTGAAAAGGAAGATGAATACTTCCCTAGAAATTCTTTGGCTTTTTTGGGACTGGGTTTTTGCAGAGAATTTGACAGAGTCAGAAATTAGAGGATCTAGAGAGTGCCTAAAAGCAGCTATTCCGGAGCTGATGAAATAGCTCATATTGGAGAGTGCTTACCTAGCATGCACAAAGTCCCTGGTTCAAATCCTCTGGCCCCTCAGTTGAGGGAGGGTTTTGGAGGGTTGAAAACACTCTTTCGAAGATGCAAAACTTCCCTCTTCTCATGTTTTTGCCTCTGCTCATCAACTGAATCAGCACAAGTGAAAAAGCACCAGTGGGACACACAAGATTTTCCTAATCAGACTGCTTCCGCCATCACCCACTTTTCTTAGGAGGGGGTGGGTGTTCCTTCAGATGAGTCCACTCTCAGGAACCAATAGGTTAGATCCTTCTCACCGGTGTTCTTACGGGGCTATATCCTCAGCAAGTTCTTGAGGAAAACAAAGCCCACCAGGTTGCAAAGGCAGGAACTTCAAAATGACAACTCCACTAGTCTTGGTAATGAGTAGGCTTCCTGGGCACACTCCAGACTCTGTGCAACTGAAGTGGATTTGCACACCTCAGCACTTTTCCATGTCAGCCTCAACTTCATCAGAAAAAACCAGAGGTGAGGACCAGAGATAGCTGCCTTTGGCCCTGGCTTTCCTCACTCAGTTTTCCTTCACATTGGGTTGCAAACGACTGGATGTCAAATTGTAGGATTGGGGGATGAACACGTGGTAGCTCCTGCTGAGATCATTCAGGAGGAACATGGAGATTTTTGCAACCTAGTCTTCCAGTATCATTGGAGGTCCAGTGTCAAGAGGAATGAAGCCCTTTTAGAGCCGTTGTTAATTTTGATGGAGCTTCTGAAGAGATGCGGTGTAGAAATTGCGGTAAAGTGCATGGTATTTTTCTTGTATACCATGGTTCTGGGAATGAGTGGATTGTGCTTTGCAGGGTCAGGGAAGACATAAGAAGCCCTATTTCAAAGAAGACACACTGAAGGAAGGAAAACAGAGACAGTAGGCATGTGGCAAGTTGGTGGAGGATATTAGGCAGTCCAAGAACTAAATGGATGGTAAAATTTGAAAATGCTTGAGGATACACCCTCCCTACTCATGAAGGCCAATCACACTTTTGGGTGTTCTTCAACATATCCTGTTTTGATATTCAGGTTTTTCCCATTTGGGTCTTCACTTATGTTTTTGAGCATGATGGTTCTGACTAATGTCTGATATAGAGGTGTATTCTTGATTTCAAGGGTCATGCTTTCAAGGATAGTGCTGCATATCCCAACGTGAAGTCATTTACATTGAGGTCAATGGAGTAGAGGATGTTGTGTAAGGAAAGCCTTTCCTCAGAAGTCTTGTGCTGAAAAGATTAAAAGTTAGCATATATATCATCAGCTGTTCCTAGCAAGCAACAGGAAAGAGCCAGGAGTTCACAAGGGCATTCATGTCCTTGCCAGGGAATTCGGGTCAGTCGTGATGATTGCCCACAGAATGATCTGGCACTGATTCCCTGTTGTTTTCTGTACAGTATGCTGAAGCTGAAGTAATCTCCTGGCATTTGGACATAAACCTTAAAAACCATCCTATTTTGTTAGTGTCCCTTCACTGAAGTTGGTTTTTAGCACCAACACCCTCTGCTTTCAGGCCCCCCAAATGTCCTTACTCATCCTTCTGGAGGATTCAGCCTTGAAGCTTTGGGCCATTCCTCTTTCAGCACGAGGCATGTCACCTTTAGTATTCTGACCTGTGAATATGTGTTCATCATGCCAAAAGCAGACTCTTGTTTCATCCACTGACTTGTGCTCTACATCTTAGAGGGGCTGGAAATAGGATTCTTGGCCATTTCTCAGAGGACCTATGCCACAGAGGCACTAGTCTGGTCAAGGGAATGAACCCTTGGGTGAACAGAAATTGGCTAGATATTTCTGCACCTGAAGGTGAGTTGAAAAACCTCTGGGAAAATCATGGGACAAATTCTCAGTGCAGCCCAGTTGTAAGTCAGCCACCAAGCTGGTTTGGCCTGGCAGATGAAGTGAGCACAGAATATCTCTCCTTGCCTGGAAGCTCCCTCATGTCCTTTTTCCAACAGGTTGAATGACTGGTCTCCTCAGGAGCCATCACAGCAGCCATCCACCTTCACTTGGAAGAGGAACTGCCCAGGTTCCATCTGTCTCCTGTTAGGGCTATCTCAGAAAGGAGGGGCAACCGACCAGCCTGGGTGTGATGTTTCCCAATTCAAGGACCACCTAAGCCAGGGATCTGTGCTGCATGCTTCCCTGCCATGAGTTGTCAGCAGCCATCAATTCATGTGGCTGCTTGGAGCCTAGTGAAGTTGCTTGACTTGGCCAAATCCTGGTTGTGCCCAGACCTGGAGTAGTGGCTTCGGAGGGCAATGGGGCCTATGCAGCCCTCTTTTCCTGCCTGTTTTTCTAAAACTTGTTGATGCTCTCTGTCCACTGCAGGATCTAAGTGACTGCACTGTCATGGTCCCTGATGCAGCCAAACCAGCACAGTGCCACCTAGCAGGCCTGTAGTGTATGCAAGCTGTCAGTTTTTAATGGAGTCCCCTGGAGCAATCAATGGCCAGCTCGACTCTGCCCTGCACATCCCATACCTCCACTTCAAGTGGGCCAAGAGGTTAGTATTCTATTTCTTGAAAGAATGGACCCTTGGTCCTTTTTCCCTTGCTCTTTCCTCATATCTTCACCATGGATTTGTTGTTTGTTTTCAATCTTGGTCTGAAGCAGCCAGGACAAGAAGTGTCTCTGGTTGCCTTGGGAACCATGATGCCACCTCAAAGTCATGCTCCCCTCTGTGACCTCAGGCACTGTCTGAGGTGCAGGCACCAGGTCACAGAAGACACTCCTCAATATCCAGGTGGCCCAAGGCCTGGATAAAGCCTCTGGTGAGAGAGACAAAAGTATCACTCCCAAAGGAGCCTAGAACCTCTGGCCCTTCACACCCACCATTCTCAATGCCTGCCCCTTCCACTGAGAATAGATTCATTCTCCCATCTTTGATCTCATGGCATAGGAGCACTGGAAACTAAAAGTGAGTTTGAATGGATTCTGGTTGAAGGATTGAGAGATCCCAGATATGACTTTCAGCCACTTATCTCACTACACTGAATCTTGAGACAAAGAGCTGAAAACCTAACTATCAGTCAGTGGACATTGGATGAGAAGTTTTCTTTTTCCTGCCAGCAAATATTGGTCCTGGGACCCCAGACTCTGTGAGACATCATCATTTCCCTTTGCCTTCTTAGATTTACTGACAGGGTCTGGCTGTGTTCCTGAGACATTCCCTCATTTAGGGAATGATGCTTTGCCTAGGAGAAACACCTTCCTCTACCTCACCCATAAATTAGATAGTAGGCCAGATCCAACAACTCCACTGGGTTGTGCATTTTGCCCAGATCTGTCCTGGTTAGAAATTGACCAAAGAAAATGCCAGTAGGATAAAGGGGAGTGAGACAGGAATCAGCAGATTGTGATTGGAATGTCTAGGGATCCAGGTGTGAATGATCCCAGAAGTCTCCCTTCATACTAACAACCTGAGCATATTCTGATTCCCACATAGGCCTGCCTCTCCTCCTGCCCCCCAATCCTCCATGCTCACTGACATCATTTTCTGCTCACTGATCAGCTATAAGCCTTTTCCTCTTCCATAGGTAGGGATAATCCTTTCCCTCTCATGACCCACCCCTGTAATGTTGGGTCTTGACATGCACAAAATGTTCCTTGCTAGAGTGTTGTGAAAAGGAAGATGAAGAGTTCCTTAGAAATTTGTTGACTTTGTCTCAGGCTGGGTATTCTGCAGAGAATTTGACAGAATCAGAACAGTAGAGGATGCAGGGGGTAACTAAAGTGGGCTCTTCGGGACCTGAGGAGATAACCCCTCTTGGAGAACACTTACCTAGCATACACAAGGTCCATGGTTTGAATCCTCAGACTCTCTGACAGGGTGGAGAAAAATAACATCTCTTTTGAATATGCTAACCCTCTTTCATGTGTTTCCTCCTCTTTTCATCAACTGATTTGGCACAATTGGAAAAGTACTAGTTGGACACGCAAGCCTACTCCACTCAGACTTTCACCACAGAGCTGCAGTCAACAGGTTTAATGCATAAGAACAACTCAAAGAATTATCCATCCAGAAAAATTAAAAAGTTCCCAGAAATAAATTTTTAAAAATACCCAAAAAATATCTAATTTTATAGTTTCCTATTCTCTCCTTTTAATAACTTTTTGACATGCTCTTTATATTTTTTTTCCTAATGACTGATACTTCTTATTCATTTGCCAGTGAATACCTTCATATCAAAATGTTTTTTTCACTATTCTGATGAATTGATTTTCATTTTTAGAAGGCAAACTATTTGTTCAGTCTTTCTGTACTATGTCTATCATTACTGATATAGTGATTTCCCCCTGTGGGACTACCTTAGTAACCCAGCAACTACCCTACTTAGGACCTAACAAATTGACCTGAAAAAATTTTCTGTACAAATTTAATCCATTTGCTCCCAGATTGGAGATGTTCTTTATGTTACCTCGGTGTCAACAGTTCTAATTATTTGAACCAATAACTGAATAATTTTTTGTAAGAGGTAGTTGAGAAAAAAGGTATCTTTTCTGACTATTTGTATAAAAAGAGTTTTAAGGAGTGAGATTATTAGCCAGAGGCAGGAAATGGTAAGAATATGGAAGGCTGTAGCACCAAATGGACCTGTATTTGTATAACAATACAAGGATGGGTGAGGAGTAATGACAGAGAACAGCAAAGGAAGGAAAAGGGATAGAGGCTGATGGCTGCATAGGCAGGGTAGCTAGACCAATATCAATGCTGTGGGTGGTAGACAAGAAGGGCCTTTGTGTGAATACAGATGAATAATGAGAATGCAACAGTGCAGTGTGACCTTCATGCAGACCTGAATGGAGGGAGTGTTTCCAAAAATACAGAAAGTAGACAATTTTCACTGACTTGTATAGAATTAAGTTTAATTAAATGAACAAAGTTTAAGAAGCAGGGCCAGCTGAAATGCTTCCTCTGTTTCCTTGGCATTTCTTTCCAGAGTTATCTATCTCATTTCCCCTTCCTGTTAGCTATTCAAAAGCAATTTCTAGAGATTTGGCCTTGTTTCATTTTATTTTATATCTCTGGATTATTCCTACTACAATTTCTTCCCTATTCAGTAGTTGCATCTTAAAATACATATATTTGGTACCAGATATATAACCAGGAGACATATATGACTGAGCCTCATCCACAGCATTATTTACTTACTAACTGACTAACTTATTTATTTGTGAGATAACTTCTTGCTAAATTACTTATGGCTTCACTCTTTGCTTGAACTGGCCTAGAATCTGTGATCCTCCTATACCAGTCTCTGGGTTCACTGTGATTTCAGGTGTGTCATTTTACTTGGCTAAGAATATAATTTTTGTATCTTCCTTGTTTTTGTCCTTTTCCTTTCCACAGAAATATGCTCAGAAAAAAAATTGTGCTTTCACTGGATCAGGTTATGACTGAACTAACATGGAAAGGCTCATCATTTAGACTTACGCAAGCAGTTCCCTCCCTTGAAAATCAGAATGTGGTCCACGGATCAGGAGCATTGGAAACATCTTAAAATATTTTAGAAATGTGGGTGCAGAAACCTGTTGAATACAATGTGCATTTTGAACATGGTCCCCAATATTTGATTCACAGAAGTTTGAGCATTTTTGGGTATAGTTATTCTTCTACCAATTCCTCTAACAAAACTTGCCTCTTTAAAATCCTCATATTTTGTTCCCCAAATTGTAGATGTATTAGTATTCATAGTATTTAAGTGAACACTTTATCAGGTTATACTTTGCTATATTACTCTGTACCATATTTACTTTTCTAGGAAGTCAGAACCTTTCACATAGCAATAAATTATATACATCTATGATGGATCGTATGTTTATATTTATTTATGGCAAACTAAATATAGTCCTGCATAACATGGAATGCATTTCTTAATTACTTTCCAATGTTGATAAATAAAAGAACTCTTAGAAAATTCTACTCTGTCTCTCAGAGTTCCAGTGTTGTTACTGGAAACTCAGTTTTTTCTATTGCTGTGCTCTTCCACTTTCTAATGTTTAACTTGAGTTTACCTCCCTACAAAGTGTGCACCCATGTCTTTTGCTTTATTTTGTTGTCTGTGATATTTAACTTCATATTGGTGCTGCATTTGGTGATGCATATCAAAGATATATCAAGATATCAAAGATGCTGCACATAATGCAGCTTGTGGTGCTGCATTCCAGTGGTTCCCTGTGTCTTTCTGGAATATCTCCCCTAAGAGAATGGCTTCCCTGACTCTATCCTGTCAATCACAGAAGAAGCTCCTTCAGGTTCTAAACAATTTTACCTGTGTATTAAAAATAAAGGAGAGTTGGGTGAGTAGTAGTTGTTAGAGGCCAGAAATGGTATGGCCAGAGTCATCATGCCCCTCTCGTTTAAAAAGAGTATTGGCTCTTGTATGTTTCTTGAGTACATAAGTTTTTTAAATGGACTAAAAAACAACCAACATCTTCCCCCAGCAGTTAACCCTTTCCTCATCCATGCGGAACATGGCAGAGAGGATCTCCAAACTACGCAGATCCTGAAATTCAACTCCTTTACTGACATTCCGAATTTAATATGTTACTGAAACTTAATAACATATGTCACTTATTACCATTTCACTCTTTTTCCTTTCTATATATTTATTATGTTTAATTCTTCAAATATAAGAATCTACTAGTACCCATGTCTTAAATAAACATTATGGCCAATGTTATTTTATAATATGTGGTTCTTGCGTTCTATAGGTCCTGTAATGCCATGTGTTTCTCTTTGATATGCATCACCAAATAAATGACCAATGCATTTCTGAGGAAGATTCAGAGAGATGCCCTGCAAAATTAGTATCAATAATGAGGTGCATGAATAAAACCAAGAATCAGGAGTTGGGATTGAATCAAATTAAAAAGCTTCTTTACCAATGGAAAGAATTAATAACACAGAAAGAAAGCCTATAGAATGGGGGAAGATTTTTGCCACCTTATTCTCAAATATGGGATTAACATCCAGAATATGTAAAAATATTACACTTACCTCCAAATAACAAATGATCCAAGAAATAAATGGACAAAAGAACTACAGAGATACTTCTTTAAAAAAGAAATGCAAATGACAATAAGTATATGAAAAAAATATTCAAAATATCTAGCAGTAAGGGAAATAGAAATCAAAAGTACATTGAAACTTTTTTACAGTTAGAATGTCAAATGTTAATAAATGTTAACAGGGATGCAAGGAAAAGGTTCACTCATCTGTTGTTGATGGAACTGCAAATTAGCACCATCACCCTGGAAAGCATTATACAGAAACTTCAAAACAATAGTAATGGGATTACTGTATGATCCAGCTATCTCAGTTACTGATACATATTCAAAAGATCTAAAATAAGCATATTATATATTGGTAGAAACATAATGTATATAGCAGCACAATTCAATAAGCCAGGCAATGTGATCAGTCTAGGTACTAATCAGCAGATTAATAAAAAATATATATATACACACATACATATATGTATATAAAGGAAAATATATATATGTGTATAAATGATTTTTTAAAATATTTTTATTTGTAGCTGAACACAGTATCATTATTTTGGTTTTTTTAATGTGGTGCTGAGGATCAAACCCAGTTCCTCACATGTGACAGGCAAGTGCTCTATAACCAAGCTACCATCCCGCCCCCATAATGAAGTTTTGCCAAGTCATAAATGAGAACGAAATCATGGCATTTGCTGGTAAATGAACAAAACAGGAAAATATATCATGCTAAGCAAAATAGACAAGAGACTTAGGAAGTAAAAGGTTTCCATTATTTGAAGAATATTTTCTGTCATTTGAAGAAACTAGACAAAAATAAAGGGTAAAAATGGGGAATTTTATGAAAAATAAAAGAGAGAAGAGATGAGTAGAGGAAATGAATTAAGACTGGAGAGAGGAGGGAAAGCAAAGAGAGCAATGGTGGAAAGAATCTGAACAAACTTTCCTGTGTACAAATGTGAGAATACCACTGTGACTTTGATCTTTATATATATACGTAAAGCACAAATTAAGACAACTATAAACAAACAGAAGAATGATCTGTGGAATAGAGGAAGGTAATATCAGGAGACAGAATGAAAGGGAATGGAAAAGTATTGGGTACTTAATTGGAAAAAGTTTTATTCCATGCTTTATAATGATGTCAAAATTAACCCTGATCTTATGTACAATAATGAACTAAGAAAAATAATTAAACCAAATAAAAATCTACAAAAACTGTATGAACATTTGGAGAATGAACAATACATTTCCATGTTCAATGGATCACTGATGAAGTTGGGGTAAATTTTTAAAAACATCAGAACAAAATGATAAGAGATACAGCATCCCAGAATCTATGGAATACAATAAAAACAGTTATTTTTTCCAGTGTTTTATTTTATTTTATTGAAGCATATTTACACATAATAGTGGATTCTTTATGACATATACATAAATTTGCATAGTAGTCCCTTTCTTTTCCCTTCCCATCTCTCTCCTCTGATCTAGCAAAAGCTGTTGTAAGAGGGAACTTCTTAAAAATGACTCTCAACAATTAAAAATCAGAGATTTCAAATGAAAAACCTAATGTTGCAACCCAAGGTATTAGAAAAAAAATCAATTTGAACAAGTAGAATAAGAGAAATACTACTTATCAGAGTATAAAATATAAAATAGAAAATAAAGGAAATGTACAAAGTATTAAAGGAACAGATTTTTTTTTTGAAAAGGGAATCAAAATTGATAAACCCTTAACCAAGGTAATGAAAGGAAAGAGAAAGAAGAAACAAATAAATAAACTTAGAAACCAAAAAAGAAATATTAAAACAGACATCACTGAAATCCAGACCACTACTGGGAATTATCTGGAAAAACTTGTTTTTCAATAAACAGGAATATCTAGAAAAACATTATGAAGATTGACATGGTAAAAAATGGAAAGCCTAGAATATATGTATGAAGCAGTACATATAAATCAAACAACTCAAAATATAAATCAAAGGAATGCAAAATTCCAACCTAATAACAGGCAATTATATTGAAGCAGTAATAAAAAGCCTCCAGGACCAGAGGTGAACACAGAGCTGAATTTTATCAGATATTCAAAGAAGAACTGATACCAGTGCCCCATCATTACACGTAAGAGAGAAAGAAACTTCCAAAGTAATTCTACAAAGTGTGTATTACCCTGATTGAAAAGAAAAATAAGGACACAACAAGGAAAAAAACTTCAGGCCAATATGCTTTAGGGTTGTAGTCTTAAAATCTTTATAAAATACTTGCAAAATATATTCAACATCCCAATAAAAACAACAAACACTGCTGGACAAAGTGGTATATTTTTGCATTCCCAGAAATTCAGGAGGTTGTGCAGGTGATTTTTAGTTTCAGTCAACCTGGGCAATTTAGACACCTGGGCTCAAAGTGAACAAAAAAGGAGCTGGAGGTGTGACCAGTTGTAGAGTACACCTTGGTTAAGTCTCTGGGGTCACACACACACACACCATACACTGTGAGCCAGCTGGTTTTATTCAAAGGATGCAAGAATGGTTTAATATATGAAAACTAATAAAATTAATACACCAGATAAAGAATCAAAGACAAAATCATAAGCTAATGTCAATAGCTGCAGGAAAAGTCTTTGACAATATTCAATGGCCCTTCATTACAAAGACCTGAGGAATTAGAATGTGGAGGAATTTACCATAACATACCACAGGCCAAGTATACTTTCCCTTCATAAATAAATTCTTTCAACTTATATTAATCAAGTCATGCTTTTGGCTTGCATTCTGATTTTTTCATTATATGATAACTTACCACAGAATTGACTACTCCCACCATATTCTACAAATGTTGATTCTATACATAAACCACAACTGCTGCTATTCTTGTTATTAGGACCCCGAGGCCTTAAACTTTTATCTAGGTTGTTTGACATCATTATGTGCCTATGATAGATGATATATAAAAACAATTGAGAAAATCTTTTTTTGTTTGTTTGTTTTTTGTTTTACCTTTGGGCCAACTAATATGAAGAGAAAACATGGATTGTTCTTTATGCTGTGATGTTCTACAAGATTGGTTTCAACCACCTTTTTCTTTTTACAATCAGCATTACAGTTGTCAGTTAATGTTCTGTTTTCTGGTTCCCTAGTGTCAGTATTTGCTTCTATAATAATAAAAAGAAAGTAGAGAGTATATGAAAAAACGTCATAATTTCAAATCAATGAGCAGCTCAGCAATAGGTATTCTTTAAATAGTTTACCCTCTCTCCTCAATTCATTAGAAACTTGATGTGATTCTCATTCTTCTTCAGGGACATTCTAAAAGGAAAAAATATTTAGGTGTGAATGCACCAAATATGAAAAATTATCATAATAGTTTCTTTTACTGCAGGATACAAGAGAAAGAGAACACATTTCAGAGTCATGCCAATATAAAATCAAACTTCAATTCTTCAACTTACCAAGCTATGTCTTCTCTTGGGGGTGAGAATGATTAGAGATAAGAGAAAAATCTGAAATATTACTTCCCTTACCACCAAGATAATTGCACAAATACTGACATTCATAAAACTATTTTATTAATCCAAATCACCTAGGATAAATTATAGGCATCTGTAGTTTACAGTGCTTTTAAAAAGGTTAGAATATAAATGTGATATTTTGAATGAGCTTTTGTGACTTATATTGGCACAAATTATCTCATGAGGTGAAAGCATGAGACCTGAGCTTTAAGGGTACCTTATAAAGAAAATCAGTCTGAATCACCAAGAGTGTATGCTCTGTCCATCATGTGTGTCAAATAGCTAACAATAAATGTAAATATAAATGTTCATCCTTCCAAGAAAGAGAAGAAGAATGCCACAATTTTGTGGGGCCATTGAGTGAAAACCACACACAGTTACTAATTGAAAAGATTTACTAAACAACCAAAGAATGGTGACAGAGATGGCTCAAAGAACAGACACTGGAGAGATGTTTTCTGCAAGGGAATACTGAGTCTTGGAGTAAATCATTTGCAAAAAAATGCAAATTTTCATCTTAAGTCCAAATATATGCTTCATTATTAGAGGATGCTTGGAGGATATTATGGTTCCTTCTTTCATATTTATGACATTTCTCTAATTTGTTTGACTCTTTTTATGGCACCAATTCAAGATAACTCACCTGAATTTATATATCCCAGACATCAAAAGTGAATACAAACTTAAAGCATGATATTTAGAATTCAGTAGAATTAACTGATAGTCATTTCATGCATATTATTTAGAGAAAATCATTATATAGCAACATTTTTCTACAAATTTATTTATTTTCAAAAAATTAAGAAGTTTTTTACATTTGAAACCTTATTGGAGCTGCTCCAGAAAATATGCAAATATATTTATTAACTTTGAAAATCTCAAAAGCTCTAAAGTGAATAGTTACATAAATAAGCAAATAACTTTGAAAATTTGGGATCTCAGAATGTGATATAAGGGCTTGGATACCTTTAGACACTATACTAAAATTTATAAAAGTAACATCATCATATGGTTACTGGGAGTCTCTGCTTTTAGAGCTGGTTATTATTTTGCATAAGACATCTATCTTCAATTAAATGAAGAGTTCTAAATATACTATTAGTTAAATGAGCCAGAAAAGATGGTGAAATCCCTTTTAAATGCAAATATATTACAACTTTATTATATTTTAATACCTTTACTTATTTACATATGTGATGGTGAAGATTGAACCCAGTACCTCACACAGACTAGGCAAGTGCTGTACTATTGAGTTACAACTGTAGCCCCTAATCCATAAATTAATATACATATTCTAAATTTCTATGTTTCCATAATTCCTAACATTATTTTAGTGTTAAAATGGGGCCAAGAATAGAAATAATGAAAAAGTTCTTCTAGAAACATAGGCTAGTAAAATATAAAGGGTCCAATAAAAAAAAAATACTGCAAGCAATGTGTTTTACTTGTTTAAAATTAAAGGCATGAGGGAAATTCCATGATTCTACAAAAAATAACTTGAGAATGAATGTTAAAAATCATGTAAGTATGATATAAATTTCATACTAATGTAAACCTAACAAAAAATCCTTGACCAAATTTTCTATTTCTTCTTAAATGAGAAATTCATTCCTAATACAGTTTTACTGTCATATATATTTTCTAGCCCAGTTTCCTCCAGTCCCCCTACACTAAAATACTCAATGTAACACTGGCATTTATACATGTTAAAAGATATCAATGTAATTCTTTTAATTTTTTTTCTGGGTGAATTTGCATAAATATTTCAGGGAAACCATTGCTAAGTTTCAAGTATTAACAACTCAAAACTCAATATTAAGAGCAAGAAAATTGCACAAAAGATCACTTTACCTTTAAATGAGATTGACAGTAGTGCTCATCCAATGTAAGACAGGCACCATCAGGATCAGTTTCAGTGGGATGACTTTGGAGCAAAAATGTATAATAAAGTGTGTAGGTAAGTTTTTCTCAATAAACTCTGGTAAAAATTTGGATTCATCTATATGAAATGCTATTTCTTGATTGATTTGATTACAATATAACCTGTTTTATAAAACTCTGCCTCAACATTTTCAAACTATGAAATAGTCAATTAACATAACCATTTTGTTGGTGGACCTTTAATTTATTTATTTATCTATGTGTGGTGCTGAGAATCTACATCAATGTCTCACATGCAGTCAAGTGCTCTACACTGAGTCACAATCCAGCCCTTCAATGAACACACTGTTCATTCCATTTCAGACTGACAGCCACTATATTGGCAGAATTTGAGAACAGCTAATTCTCAGAAATTGCCTGCCTTGAAGGCTGAACTTGAAATCCAATTAATATCTATCATAATATTTTCTTTTTACCTGAAGTGGAACAGACCTTTGATAACCCAAGACAAGGTAGCAAGATGCAGACTGCCCTCTATCTTTGTTATCCATGGATCAAAGACTAAATAAGCTAGCTTGAAAATTGTGGTACTGGTTCTTCAGAATGGATATCACCTACAGAAAATACCCCATTTTGCAGGGTGTGTTGATGCATGACTGTAATCCCAGCAAGTTGGTAGGTTGAGGCAGGAGCATTTAAAATTCAAAGCAAGACTCAGCAATTTAGTGAGGTCCTCTACAACTTTACAACACCCTGTCTGAAAACAGAACACAAAATAAAAGGGCTTTGGATAAGTCTCAGTGGTTAAGCATCCCTGGGATTAGGTCCTAGTACCAAAACAGAAAGGAAGAACAAAAACAAAAACAAAAATAACTCAGCACAAGCTAAGTCCTAAGCATCTCAGGGAGACCTTGTCTCTAAATAAAATATAAAATAAGACTGGGGATGTGGTTCAGTGGTTGAGTGCACCTGAGTTCAATCCCCAGGACCCATCAAAATAGATAAATAAATAAACCTCTATCTTCCCTTTACTAACAAACAGTAAAATAAGTTTCATGAAACCTAAAACAAAATTTAAACACTGGAAGTTTAAGTATATGTTGTTATTGGGAATACTATTGTCAGGCACACTGAAATACTGTAAATCATAAAATACCTTATTACCTGTGTAGGTCTCACTTTATTCAGATCCACATAAACTAGCAAGTACTTATGTTTACAGGCAATCAGATACTCAAGAGGAAAGATTGCTATAAAAGTAGAATACTGGTAATTGTGCCTGTGTATCCATAAATATTATCAAAATATCATTCTTCTTCTGGGATCCAACTCCCTAGTCTCTCATTTGCAAGACTCAGTGGAACTCTCCATCTTTTAAATCTACATCCTGTGAAGATGCAGATTCCTGACACAAGGTTACACTCAAAGGACCAGGAGTCAGAGCTCTTTCTGCTTTTGTTTCTGATTCTGGAAAATAAGCTAAATGGGGTCTCAATCACAGGCTTTAGCATAAACACATTACCAACTACTGAACTGAAGCTCATGGATGACTTGCCCATCAGTTATCTCCACGATCTACCATGATCTACCACACATAAACATGGGAAGGACAACAGTGATTTGGAAAAGAAGTGGAGGAGAATGGACACCTGCTGGAGGCTGTATATCCAATATGCAACAGATTCTAGTCCCCAGTGTTTTAGTCTCTAAGTCACTCTCACATCTCTGTAAACTCTGGAAACTTTTCCTAGTGTCTCACATTATTTTAGTATCGTTCAACAGAACCTTAAATTTTGTCATGTATTCCAATTAAACAAACAAGAACATCCTTCAAATTCTATTTTAATATGCCTTTCTAGAGAGCATCCCATATTCTATGTCCTGAATATCTGTTTTGTGTTAATATAACTGGTCATAAACCCCAAGGTTTTGGTCTATTTTATTTAACCCTTATTTCTAACCAATGCAGTGATGTTCCTCCTCAGTCTTTCCCTTCCCTTGGTTAGTTTCACTCTGATACTCTACTGCTAGGCTCACTTACTAATCCCATTCTTACTTCAGTTGCTTTCCACAGTCACTCCTAAACTGTGATGTCTGTTGTAAGCACATTCACTACACATGGATAATCAAAAAAAGCACTAAGTTTAGAATTCAGGTTCCTTAGTTCAAATCTCATTGCTATCCCTTTCAATACTCAGAAAAGTCACATTAATATCTATAAGTTCAAGTTCACCATCATGACCAACATTTGGCCGGCATGTCAAAAACATATTGAAGGATGAGTGGGTACATTGATTAGCTGCTAAAATTTCTTAAAATTCTGAAATTTTCTGAGCTTTTGATTCAGTCAATAGAATAAAAGAATATTCATTTGATAGAATAAAAAAAGAATCAGCCACAGAGCACAACAGAAAGAAAAAATAAAAATTTGGGAAAAGATTTTAATCAGAGAAAAAGAAAAAATATTATAAAGAAAAAATTTCTTCATAAAACTAATTATGAATAGTAGCCTGAATGGAAATGCAACTCTTGATTTATAAAACAGCTTTATAAAAACAGAACTTCATGGGGGTAGGGTATTGAAGTAATCCAAACTGGAAAATCATGAAGTACAGATATCTCTATACAGAGGGTTAATATATCTAATATAACATAGTCTACACAAAGGCATTTTTGACTTCAAGAGAAATAATTCCTCTACAGAACTAGCCTGATCTTGTTTATGAAGAAAATATGTGACCACAGCTCTGTGAGATTTTTCCTTAAACTCTTTAAGCAGGCTGCTCAGATAAATAATGAATCAAAATTAACATACAACTGACTTGCATTTCTGATTTTTTTTTCTTATTTTTTAATTGTAAACAAAAGGGATACATGTTGTTTCTCTATTTGTACATGGAGTCAAGGCATACCATTTGTGTAATCATAAATTTACATAGGGTAATGTTTAATTTATTCTGTTATTTTTCTCCCTTCCCCCCACCCCTCCCACCCCTCTTTTCCCTCTATACAGTCCTTCCATTCTCCATTCTTACCACCTTCCTTATCCCTAACCCTAAACCAAACCCTACCCCTAATGCTAACACCTCCCACCCCCCATTATATGTCCTCATCTGCTTCTCAGTGAGATCATTCCCCCTTTAGTTTTTTGAGATTGGCTTATCTCACTTAGCATGATATTCTCCAATTTCATCTATTTGCATGCAAATACAATAATTTTATCATTCTTCATGGCAAAGAATATTTCACTGTATATATATATATATATATATACATATATATATATATATATACATATATATATATGTCACAGTTTCTTTATCCATTCATCAACTGAAGAGCATCTACATTGGTTCCACAATCTGGCTATTGTGAATTGAGCAGCAGTGAACATTGATGTGGCTGTATCTCTGTAGTATGCTGATTTTAAGTCCTTTGGGTATAGGCCAAGGAGTGGGATAGCTGGGTGAAATGGTATTTCCATTCCAAGCTTTCTGAGGAATCTCCATACTACTTTCCAGAGTGGCTGTACTAATTTGCAGCCCCACCAGCAATGTATGAGTGTACCTTTTTTCCCACATTCTCTCCAACAACTATTGTTGCTTCTGTTCTTGATAATCACCGTTCTAATTGGGGTGAGATGGAATCTTAGAAGTTTTGATTTGCATTTCTCTTATTACTAGAGATGTTCAACATTGTTTCATTTATCTGTTGATTGCTTGTACATCTTCTTATGTGAAGTGTCTGTTCATTTCCTTAGCCCATTTGTGATTGCATTATTTGTATTCTTTTTTTTATTGTAAACAAATGGGATACATGTTGTTTCTCTGTCTGTACATGGCGTAAAGGCATACTATTTGTGTAATCATAAATTTACATAGGGTAATGTTGTTTGATTCATTCTGCCATGTTTTCCCTTCCCCTCCACCCCTCCCAACCCTCCCCTCCCTCTATACAGTCCTTCTTTCCTCCATTCCTGCCCCCTCCCTAAACCCAACTCAAATTCCAACACTAACCCCTACCACCCCCCATTATGTGTCATCATCCACTTATTAGTGATATCATTCTTCCTTTGGTTTTTTTGAGATTGGCTTATCTCACTTAGCATGATATTCTCCAGTTTCATCCATTTGCCTGCAAATGTCATAATTTTATCATTCTTTATGGCTGAGTAATATTCCATTGTATATATATACCACATTTTCTTTATCCATTCATCAATTGAAGGACATCTAGATTGGTTCCACAATCTGACTATTGTGAACTGAGCAGCTATGAACATTGATGTGGCTGTATCTCTGTAATATGCTGATTTTAAGGCCTTTGGGTATAGGCCAAGGAGTGGGATAGCTGGGTCAAATGGTGGTTCCATTCCAAGATTTCTAAGGAGTCTCCATACTGCTTTCCAGAGTGGCTGCACTAATTTGCAGCCCCACCAGCAATGTATGAGTGTACCTATCTCCCCACATCCTCGCCAACACCTGTTGTTGCTTGCATTCTTGATAATCGCCATTCTAATTGGGGTGAGATGGAATCGTAGGGTGGTTTTGATTTGCATTTCTCTTATTACTAGAGATGTTGAGCATTTTTCCATATGTTTGTTGATTGCTTGTAGATCTTCTTCTGTGAAGTGTCTATTCAATTCCTTAGCCCATTTGTCGATTGGATTATTTGTATTCATGGTGAAGAGTTTTTGAGTTCTTCATAGATTCTGGAAATTAGCGCTCTATCTGAAGTACGAGTGGCAAAGATATTCTCCCACTCTGTAGGCTCTCTCTTCACATTACTGATAGTCTCCTTTGCTGAGAGAAAGCTTTTTAGTTTGAATCTATCCCAGTTGTTGATTCTTGTTTTTATTTCTTGTGCTATGGGAGTCCTGTTGAGGAAGTCTGGTCCTAAGCCAACAAATTGAAGATTTGAACCTACTTTTTCTTCTATAAGATGCAGGGTCTCTGGTCTGATTCCAAGGTCCTTGATCTATTTTGAGTTGAGTTTTGTGCCGGGTGAGGGATAGGGCTTTAATTTCATTCCGTTGCCTATGGTTTTCCAGTTTTCCCAGCACCACTTGTTGAAGAGGCTATCTTTTCTCCATTGCATATTTTTGGCCCCTTTGTCTAGTATGAGAAAATTGTATTTATTTGGGTTTGTATTCATGTCCTCTATTCTGTACCATTGATCTACCTGTCTATTTTGGTACCAATACCATGCCATTTTTGTTACCATTGCTTTGTAGTAGAGTTGAAGATCTGGTATTGCAATACCACCTGCTTTGCTCTTTTTACTGAGGATTGCTTTAACTATCCTCAGTTTTTTTTATTTTTCCAGATGAATTTTATAATTGCTTGCTCTATTTCTGTAAGGTACATCATTGGGATTTTAATTGGAATTGCATTGAATCTGTACAGCACTTTAGGTAGTATGGACATTTTGACAATATTAATTGTGCCTATCCAGGAACATCTTTCCATGGGAGATCTTTCCATCTTCTAAGGTTTTCTTTAATTTCTTTCTTTATTGTTCTGTAGTTCTCATTGTAGAGGTCTGTCACCTCTTTTGTGAGATTGATTTCCAAGTATTTTATTTTTTTTCGAGGCTATTGTGAATGGGATAGTTTTCCTAATTTCTCTTTCTGAAGATTCATCACTTATGTATAAAAATGCATTGGATTTAGGAGCATTGATCTTGTAACCTGCTACTTTACTGAATTCACTTATGAGATCTAAAAGTTTTCTGAGAAAATTTCCAGGTGCCTCTAAATATATAATCATGTCATCAATGAACAGGGATAGTTTAAGTTTTTCTTTTCCAATTTGTAACCCTTTAATTTCTTTGGTTTGTCTAATTGCTCTGGCTAGAGTTTCAAGGACAATGTTAAAGAGAAGTGGTGAAAGAGGGCATCCCTGCCTTGTTCCAGTTTTTAGGGGGAATGCTTTCAGTTTTTCACCATTTAGAATGATATTGGCCATGGGCTTAGTGTAGATAGCCTTTACAATGTTAAGGAATGTTCCCACTACCCCAATTTTTTCTAGTGTTTTGAGCATGAAGGAATGATGTATTTTATCGAATGCTCTTTCTGCATCTATTGAAATAATCATGTGATTCTTAACTTTAAGCCTGTTGATATGGTGATGACATTTATTGGTTTCCGGATGTTGAACCAACCTTGCATTCCTGGGATAAAACCCAGTTTATTGTGGTGCACTATCTTTTTAATATATTTTTGTATGCAATTTGCTAAAATTTTGTTGAGAATTTTTGCATCGATGTTCATTAAGGTTATTGGTCTGAAATTTTTTTCCTCAATGTGTCTTTGTCTGGTTTAGGTATCAGGGTGATATTGGCTTCATTGAATGAGTATAGGAGGGTTCCCTCCTCTTCTATTTCATGGAATACTTTGAGGAGTACTGGAATGAGCTCTTCTTTAAAGGTTTTGTAGAACGTGGCTGAGAACCCATCTGGTCCTGGACTTTTCTTTGTTGATAGGCTTTTGATGACCTTTTCTATTTCATTGCTTGGAATTCATTTATTTAAGTTGTGTATGACCTCCTTGTTCAGTTTAGGTAATTCATATGTCTCTAGAAACTTGTTGATGTCTTTGAGGTTTCCTGTTTTATTGAAGTATAGGTTTTCAAAATAGCTTCTAATCATGTTTTGTATTTCACTCGTGTCTGTTGTGATGTTTCCTTGTTCATTCCGAATTTTAGTAATTTGAGTTTTCTCCCTCTTTCTCTTTGTTAGTGTGGCTAAGGGTTTATCAATCTTGTTTATTTTTTCAAAGAACCAACTGTTTATTTTGTTAATTTTTCCAATTGTTTCTTTGGTTTCAATTTTGTTGATTTTGGCTCTGATTTTAACTACTTCCTGTCTTCTACTACTTTTGGTTTTGGTCTGCTCTTCTTTTTCTAGGGCTTTGAACTGTAATGTTAAGTCTTTTATTTGTTGATTTCTACTTCTTTTGTTGAATGAATCCCATGAAGTAAATCTTCCTCTAACAGTTTCATAGTGTCCCAGATATTTTGATATGATGTGTATTTGTTCTTGTTTTCTTCTAAGAATTTTTTTATTTCACTCCTGATGTCTTCTGTTATCCATTCATCAGATAATACTGTATTATTTAATCTCCAGGTATTGGAGAAATGCTGTTTTTATTCTGTCATTTATATCTAATTTCAATCCATGATGATCTGATAGAGTACAAGGTAGTATCTCTATCTTCTTGTATTTGCTAACAGTAGCTTTGTGGCATAAAATATGGTCTATTGTAGAGAAGGATCCATGTGCTGCTGAGAAGAAAGTGTATTCGTTCTTTGTTGGATGGTATATTCTATATATGTCAGTTAAGTCTAAATTGTTGATTGTGTTATTGAGATCTATGGTTTCATTATCCAATTTTTGTTTGAAAGATCTATCCAGTGGTGAGAGAGGTGTGTTAAAATCACCTAATATTATTGTGTTGTGATCTATTTGATTACTGGAATTGAGAAGGATTTGTTTAATGTACATGAATGAGCCAATGTTCGAGGCATAGATATTCATGATTGTTATGTCTTGCTGATTTATGCTTCCCTTAAGCAGTATGTAATGTCCTTCTTTATCCCTTCTGACTAACATTGGCTTGAAGTTCACACTATCTGAAATGAGGATGGATACTCCAGCTTTTTTGCTGTGTCCGTGTGCATGGTATGTTTTTTCCCATTCTTTCACCTTTAGTCTATTGGTATCTCTTTCTATGAGATGAGTCTCTTGCAGGCAGCATTCTGTTGGATTTTTCTTTTTGTTCCAATCTACCAGTCTATGTCATTTGATTGTTGAGTTCAGGCCATTAACATTCAGGGTTATTATTGTGATATAATTTGTATTCCCAGTCATTTGACTCATTTTTGTTTTTTGACATGATTTGGTTTCTCCTTTATTTGGCTATTCCTTTAGGCTACTTCCTCCCATTGCTGATTTGCATCATTGTTTTTTATCTCTTCCTCATGGAATATTTTGCTGAGAATGTTCTGTAATGCCGTCTTTCTTTTTGTAAATTCCTTTAGCTTTTGTTTATCATGGAAGAATCTTATTTCATCTTCAAATCTGAAAGTAAGTTTTGCTGGGTATAAGATTCTTGGTTGGCATACATTTTCTTTCAGGGCTTGAAAATTGTTCCAGACCCTTCTAGCTTTTAGGGTCTGGATTGAAAAATCTGCTGATATACTTATTGGTTTCCCCAGAATGTAATTTGCTTCTTTTCTCTCGCGGCCTTTAAAAGTCTGTCTTTATTTTGTATATTAGGTATTTCCATAATAATGTGCCTTGGTGTGGGTCTGTTGTAATTTTGTATATTTGGAGTCCTATAGGCCTTTTGTACTTGCTTTTCCATTTCATTCTTCAGATTTGGGAAATTTTCTGATATTATTTCATTGAATAGATTGTTCATTCCTTTGGTTTGTTTCTCTAAGCCTTCCTCAATCTCTATAATTCTTAAATTTGTCCTTTTTGTGATAGCCCATAATTCTTGTAGATTCTGTTCATGATATCTTACCATCTTCTCTGTTTGGTCAACTTTGTTTTCAAGATTAAATATTTTTTCTTCAATGTCTGAGGTTCTGTCTTCCAGGTGTTCTATCCTATTGGTTATGCTTTCTATGGAGTTTTTAACTTGGTTTATTGTTTCCTTCATTTCAAGGATTTCTGTTTGTTTGTTTTTTCAGTATCTCTAACTCTTTATTGAAATGATCTCTTGCTTCCCGTATTTGGTCTTTTAAATGTTGATTGGTGCGATCATTTAATGTCTGCATTTGCTCTTTCATCTCGTCATTTGCTTCCCTGATTGTTTTAATTATGTACATTCTGAACTCCCTTTCTGATATTTCTTCTGCTGTGCTGTCATTGGGTTTTATTGATATAGTGTCTAGGTTTTTTTGGGACATTTTCTTCCCTGTTTTCTCATATTTGTCAGATGTCAGTGAGATATTGCAGATTTCCTCTATTGGCTTATACTGTCCCTGTAGATTTCCAGTGTATCACCTCCCAGCCTTCAATAGTCAGAAGTCTTGGGGGGAACTTGATAATGCAGTGCTTCCAAAGAAAGCTGCACCTAGTGTGCTACTGGTTCCAGGGCTTTAAGCTGGCTGTGTGCGGAAAGGCTCTCACTGGGTGGTCTGCTCCGAGAAGGTATCCTTGAAAGCTGCCTCCCGCTGGAGGGAGCAGGGATTCTTGGGGAAGTCCCTGGCTGCCCTGTCCTGGTCCCTGAAGCTGCCTGCAGGCTGTAGCTTGTCTCTGGCTCTGGATCTTGGAGCTGCTTCTGTGCAGAAATGCTCTCACTGGGTGGCCTACTCTGAGAAGTTGGCCTTGTGGGAGAAGCCAACCGCCGGAGTGAGTCAATAGCACAGGCACTTTCAAAGTCACCATGATGACTTTAATAAACATGTGTTAGGAACAATTGTCTGTCCCAGACTGAAATGCTCAAAAAATCTTTATTCCTTTTATCTATATTCTCTAATCAGTTAACATACTATCTTTTAACATATATAAAATCCTACCTGTTTGAAGTGTCATCTGTTGAATTTCTATCCACTATTAATGAAGAAAATAAAATGTTTATTTAATCAACAATAGAAAATTTGAAACATTAAATGTCTATGACTGTAATTCTTTAGAGTATTCCTCTGGTTCCTTATATGTTGACTTTTCTATAATAGATACTAATTATATTTCTGATAGGCAGTTAATTAATTAAGAATTCCTATGTCCCATACTTTATATTTTTCAAATGCAAAGAAGAAACATAGAATTTATCCCAAATTTGATACCTAAAATTAAACAGATGGTCCCATGACTGTAATTTTAAATAAAAGTTGCAAGATGGACAGAAAACAATATTAGCAGATTCAGGAGCATAAAGAAAGTGTCAGATAGTATATTTTTTCTGGACTAGCTGCAGAAGGAACAATTATTGGAAAATATTCTTATGTTGTTATGACACACAACAGCTCCAGATAAAGGAAACACAATATAATAATTTGGAAATACTTTTCTTATTTATACAAAATATGTAAGATTTCAGGGATCAAAATTAAATTAACATAAAGTTTCCCTAGAAAATATCATTTAAGATTATAAATTTCCTACAATTAGTTGTTTAAATAATCATGAATTCTAGACTATTAAGAATGTAATGAAGAACAATATGAATATAAAATATATATATATATGTGTGTGTGTGTATATATATATTTTTTAACTGCTCCTTTGCCATCAGAACATTGTTATTCCTATTTATTTATTTTCACACTAGTAATTGAACCCAGGGGAGCTGAACCATTGAAAGATATCCCAGTCCTTTTTTTTAATTTTTGAGGTAGTGTCTTGCTGAGTTCCTTAGGGCCTCAATAAGTTGCTGAGGCTTTAAACTTGCAATCCTCCTGTCGCAGTCTCCTGAGCTACCAAGATTACATGATTGCTGACACTGCACCCAGCATATTCTTATTTTTTAATATTAGCCATGAACACCAAGAAAAATTCACTTTCAGAAATCTTACCTGGGTTGATATTTTCAGAATTTTTAGGTTATTCTTTTATATATTGAAGAATTAATTCCCTATGTCTATGTATGAAAAATTAATAAAATTAGAATTTCAATATTAATATGAAAAATCAAAACCATATTCAATACATAAAAATGTTTTAGACTACATAGATATAATATCAGACTTTATAATATACAGTTCAAATTTGAAAGCCCAGACATTTTGATAACTTGACAATTATTGGTAAATTGTTCTATTTTCTTTTGTTTTTGAAATAGGATTTTACAATGATGCCCAGGCTCGTTTGGAATTCTCAGTTCAAGCAATTCTCATGCCTCAGTCTCCCAAATAGCTGGGGTGAACACACACATGCCACTGCCCCCACAAGCTTATATTAAGAAAGATGAAAGTAAGATATAATGATCATACATTGAGGGCAATAAAGTAAGTATATTAAATAATAGCTGGAATTCAGGAAATGTCATGTCCATGTCCCTATAAACAATAGTTATTTCTTCTTCCACATTTAATTTGTCTTAAGATTAAGGGCTTCTTCAAAAAATAGGGGTTGAACCCTTACATAAAATAATATTGTAACTTTTAAGTCTAAGCATGTATTGCCATGAATACTCAGGGACTGGAATCAATAAGGGCATTTTGTAATAAAAGGTAATCATCACCAGACTGCAGAGCAACACAGCAGCAACAGACTTGACAGAAACAAATGTAGTTTAAAAGTCCTCTTCCCTCTCCTTAGACTTTAAAAAATCCTCATGTCCTCAAGAAATTAAAGGATGTTGGAAAAGCTAATTTTCAGGGGAGAGTATAAAGATTTTCTGCTCAGTTGGGCATTGCAAGACCCAAATAGTTATTTAAGAAAATCAGAGTATGACACAGTTTATACCCCATGGTCAGGAATTACACTTGGAATGACAGAGATAATGCTGGGAACCAGGATAATAAAATCTCTGAAACCCTAAGATACTGGCTAATGATGCATTTCCATGATACAGCAATTCACTAGCATGTATAAGGAGAAGAGGGAAGAAAAGGAGAGGAGGGGGAAGAAAGGAACCTTGGAGAAAACTCACATTCATCACCACTTGTCATCTAGACTCTTGCAAAACTGCTGGCTGATGAACTACTCTAATGCACTATTGTTTCATACATAGCTGTACCACAAACTTTCACCACATGTGTAAAATGCAATAGTTGTTATTTTGAGCCTCTGATCAAAGTTGATTAGTATTTAATATAAACACCCACTATGATCACTAGCAGCAGCATAAGCTAATGCCATCTGTCCACATTTATCTGCAGCAGAAACATCAATACCATTCTGGAGAAACAGCTCACCCATGTGTTCTGATTCATGTTCCAGAGCAAACATGAATGTTGTTCTACAATAAGAGAGATAACTTCAACCTTAAGTATTTTAATAGAGTTATTTGAACAGTTAATTTGTGATATTTTTCCAATTCAACATCTTACTTTACACAAACTAATAGATATAAACATCTTGGGAGAGCAATGTTCAGTTTTGCAAATCACCTCAAAGGCAATCCTTGGCAGAAAGAGTGAAGCAGGGTGTATCGCAATACCAGATCTTCAACTCTACTACAAAGCAATAGTAACAAAAATGGCATGGTATTGGTACCAAAATAGAAAGGTGGATCAATGGTACAGAATAGAGGACACGGATACAAACCCAAATAAATACAATTTTCTCATACTAGACAAAGGGGCCAAAAATATGCAATGGAGAAAAGATAGCCTCTTCAACAAGTGGTGCTGGGAAAACTGGAAAACCATAGGCAACAGAATGAAACTAAACCCATATCTCTCACCATGCACGAAACTAAACTCAAAATGGATTAAGGATCTCGGAATCAGACCAGAGACCTTGCATCTTATAGAAGAAAAAGTAGGTCCAGAGCTTCAACATGTCGGCTTAGGACCAGACTTCCTCAACAAGACTCCCATAGCACAAGAAATAAAAGCAAGAATTAATAACTGGGATAGATTCAATGTAAAAAGCTTTGTCTCAGCAAAGGAAACTATCAGCAATGCGAAGAAAGAGCCTACAGAGTGGGAGAAAATCTTTGCCAATCATACTTCAGATAGAGCACTAATCTTCAGAATCTATAAACAACTCAAAAAACTCTGCACCAAGGATGCAAATAATCCAATCAACAAATGGGCTAAGGAAATGAATAGACACTTCACAGAAGATCTATGAGCAATCAACAAACATATAGAAAAATGCTCAACATCTCTAGTAATAAGAGAAATGCAAATCAAAACCACCCTAAGGTTCCATTTCACCCCAAGTAGAATGGCGATTATCAAGAATACAAGCAACAACAGGTGTTGGTGAGGATGTGGGGAGATAGGTACACTCATACATTGCTGGTGGGGCTGCAAATTAGTGCAGCCACTCTGGAAAGCAGTGTGGAGATTCCTTAGAAATCTTGGAATGGAACCACCATTTGACCCAGCTATCCCACTCCTTGGCCTATACCGAAAGGACTTAAAATCAACATATTACAGAGATACAGCCACATCAATGTTCATAGCTGCTCAATTCACAATAGCCAGATTGTGGAACCAACCTAGATGTCCTTCAATTGATCAATGGATAAAGAAAATGTGGTATATATATACAATGGAATATTACTCAGCCATAAAGAATGATAAAATTATGACATTTGCAGGCAAATGGATGAAACTGGAGAATATCATGCTAAGTGAGATAAGCCAATCTCAAAAAACCAAAGGACGATTGATATCGCTAATAAGTGGATGATGACACATAATGGGGGTTGGGAGGGGTTAGTGTTAGGGTTAGAGTTAGGGTTAGGGAGGGGGGCAAGAATGGAGGAAGGAAGGACTGCATAGAGGGAAAAGAGGGGTGGGAGGGTTGGGGGGGAAGGGGAAAAATAGCAGAATGAATCAAACAACATTACCCTATGTAAATTTATGATTACACAAATGGTCTACCTTTACGCCATGTACAAACAGAGAAACAACATGTATCCCATTTGTTTACAATAATAATAAAAATGTGTCAAAATAAAAAAAATAAAAGGAAAAAAAGGAAACTTCTTTTCCCAATGAAGGAGAAGTTACAAACTTAAAATCCTTTAATGAACTGTAACTATGATTAAATCATTTATCAGAAAATGGTAAAGATTTCAATAAAGAAAGCTTCATTCTTTCCTAGTGTGAGGTAATGTATTGAAACTCATAGGTAAAGATCAAACAAAACAGGTTATTGCGGGGGCATCCGGAATTCCATCCAGTGCTTGACAAAGATCCTCTGGAGGATGATTGCAAAGGCTCATCCTAAAAGGAATTGCTGGATGTTTTGCTCCGGAGCATGGTGTTTTCTCTGCTGTGTTTTTCTGATAATATATTACTCATTTCAGTCTGAACGGATTGCTTAAGGGGATGAAGGGAATACAACAAAAATTCTAGAAAATATTACCTACAATCTGAAAAACAATGGGTCTTTACCATTAACAAAATTAAAAATAATTTTGCAACCGTGCAATGAGTCCCTGAAAGCCTCTGGAGAAAATAGTTGTAGATCTGCCTTTGTCTCCAACAGGCTGGTTAAATTTTAACGATGGTTTTGTTCATGTGTGATGGTGAGGTAAGAGAATAAGGTTTCATAACATTCCTTCCTTCCTACAAAGAATATGTCACCCCTATAATAAACGTTGGTACACAATTACAATTGAGACCGCTGCCCTCCTGTACCCCTTAACTCAGCAATTCAGATATTAACCAGATGGACCTAGTAGAGATAGTCACATGAGATTACTTGTCTATTGTTTTAACCACGAGAATATTAAGAATAGTTTTAGGTCACATAGAGTTTAGATAATAATAGTTTGATATTTTTAAAACAATTGTGAATAGGTAAGGATAATCTGTAAGGTTACTGTTTTCTCATAATTTTCTGTTCCTTGTTAAAAACAATTTCTGCCTGTGCTTTGAAAACTTCTTTAATATTAACCACAAGACTGCCATTATAGCCTGAAGAAAACTGTATATAAACTCAGCCCTCCCCAGAATAAAGTGGGATTGATTGCACCAGAACTAGAGTCTGTGTCTTTCATTCTCCATCCATCGCCGACGCTGTCTCCCCGCGCCCCGTTTACCGGTGTGGAACCCATGGACTCCTGCTAGGGCTGGACCCCGGCAAGTGGCGCCCAACGTGGGGCACTCTGGTAAACCCCCCATTTATTATTAATTTCTTTCCTTTTCGAGACAGCTAGGATCCTGCCTGGGGTGCCGCGGACCCCTCGGTAGAGAAGGCCGAGAAAGGATAGGCAGGGATAGAAAGAACAGCTACCATGGGAGGTAGTGAAAGCAAAGAAAGAGCATTATTTATTGATATTGCTAAGCACTTATTAACTAAAAGAGGAATGCACGTAGGAACAGCTCAATTAAAAGATTTTTTCATTTTGTGCAAGAATGTGCCCCTTGGTTTCCTGAACAAGGTACTTTAGATGTTAAAACCTGGAAAAAGTTAGGTGATGCTATGCATGCACATCATAGATTATATGGCAATGAAAGAGTCCCCACGGATGCTTTTGCATTGTGGAATCTTTTTAGGGACTGTTTAGACCCTAGACATGAAAGTGAGCAGCTAAGTAAAAGGGTAAGATCACCAGATGAAATTTCAGAAAAGGAGCCTTTGCTGACAGCCTCGGTTAAAAAATATACAGAGGAAACTCAGAGTGAAAGTGAAGGTGAATCAGACGATGATGAAGACGGCAAAAAGGAGAAAGGTCTACCTGATCAGCTCTCCCCGTCTGATGAGGAGGACTTGGAAGAAGCCGCTTTCAGATATCACAATGAGGATCCACCTTTGGTGGCTCCTGTTGTGCCGGCCCTTCCTAAACCCCCAGATAAAATAAAAAGGAAAGTCCAAAAGGTAGGATTTCTAGGTGCTGTTCGTGAGGCACAAAAACAGGGAGATGTTGGTATTTGTTGCCCCATAGTATGGGCTATAGATGAGGGAGGAGAGCCTCATTGGGAGCCTCTCTCTTTTAAAATATTAAAAGAACTAAAAACAGCTGTAAAAGATTTAGGACCTACTTCCCCTTATACTCTGCAGCTAGTGGAGAATGTGAGCTCACAGTGGCTGACGCCTTTTGATTGGCAACAAACTGCAAAGTCGTGTTTAACACCAGGGCAATATTTACTTTGGAAGACAGAATATGAAGAATTAGCAAAAGCCTCTGTACAATTACAGACGGACAGAAGAAGAAATAGAATAACCTTAGGACAGTTAACAGGAACAGGGGATTGGCTTACTCCTGCAGAACAGATTAAACTTCCTAGAAAGGTTTTAGAGGAAATTTCTAAATTTGCTCAGTTGGCATGGAGGCGATTGCCTTCTGCTGATGCTCCTACAACCTTTCTTAGTAATATTAAACAAGGTAGCATGGAACCCTATGAAGACTTCTTAGCAAAATTAGAGGAAAATATTTCTAAAATCATTACTAATTCAGAAGCGGCTGAAATATTACTTAAGCAATTGGCCTTTGAAAATGCTAATCCTACTTGCCAGGCTCTATTAAGACCAATTAGAAGAACTGGCTCTCTTTCAGACTATATTAAAACCTGTATGGACAGTAGCCCAGCTCATATTCAAGGAATGGCTATGGCTGCTGCCTTACAAGGAAAAACTTATTCACAATATCTTAAAGGTATTAATCAAAATGTTAATGTTTCTAGGACTGCCGGTTTTTCTGGCAAGCCTCAAGGTAATTGTTTTTCTTGTGGACAACTTGGGCATTTTGCTAAGAATTGTCCTAATCTTAAGAATCCAATTGTGCCAGCTCCAATGGCCCCTCAGAATACTGCTGGGGGAACTGGAGCTCCTCCTAAAACAATTTGTCCTAAATGTCAAAAAGGATTTCATTGGGCTCGTGAATGTAGATCCAGATTTCATAAAGATGGTCATTTGCTTAATGGACTAGGACAAGGAGGTTCAAATATGCCTCCTATAAAACAGCCAAGGCAAAATTATCCGGGATTTCAAGCCAATAAATCTTATCCAAAAAACGGGATGAGGGGCCTTCCCCAGGCCCCTCTAAACAATTGGGGATCCCCCAATCCATTTGTAGGACAACAATTAATGACCTGGCCAGAGGAACCCCAGGAAGTGCAGGATTAGATCTGCCTTCCTCTCAGCATTTAATTATTACTCCAGAATCAGAGGTTACTTTAATCCCAACAGGCATATTTGGCCCTTTGCCTGAGGGACATATGGGCCTAATAATAGGAAGAAGTTCTATAGCAAAAGCAGGGATCCAGGTAATACCTGGTGTAGTAGATTCAGATTACTTAGGAGAAATAAAAATTATGGTCTATCCCCCATATAAGACAATACAGATTTTTCCTCAACAGAGAATTGCTCAGTTATTGTTAATACCCTATCTTAAACTTCCAAATCAAGTACTAGCTCCAGAAAGGAAAGGGGGTTTTGGATCAACTAATACTGTGGCCTGGATACAAAAAATTTCAGAACAAAGACCTATGAAAGCTATAGAAATAAATGGCAAAAGATTTAAAGGACTGCTAGACACAGGAGCGGACGTAACTTGTATTGCAGCTCATGATTGGCCTCCTACCTGGCCAACTACTAAATCCCCTTCTACTTTGGTGGGGCTAGGATTAGCCTCCAATGTGGCAAAAAGCTCTGTTATGTTACATTGGAGAGACAAAGAGAAAACTGGGACTTTTCAACCATATGTTATTCCTTCTCTCCCCTTTACATTATGGGGAAGAGATTTAATGGAACAACTCAATATTACTTTAACTGATGAACAGGAGGAAAGTACACATTTTTCATAGGGGCCTCTGTTACCAAACAGGCTGACCCAATTATCTGGAAGGACAACCAACCAGTATGGGTGGAACAGTGGCCCTTATCTAAAGAAAAACTCGAAGCAGCCACAAAATTAATACAGGAACAATTACAGCTAGGACATATAGAGCCATCTAATAGCCCATGGAATACACCTATATTTGTTATAAAGAAAAAATCAGGAAAATGAAGATTACTGCAGGATCTAAGAGCAGTTAATAATACAATGGAGACTATGGGGGCACTTCAGCCTGGCCTCCCTTCTCCTGTGGCTGTCCCTAAAGGCTATCATATTATTGTCATTGATTTACAGGATTGCTTCTTTACTATCCCTTTGGCTAAACTAGATAGACAGCGTTTTGCTTTTAGCTTACCATCGCCTAACTTACAAAGGCCTTATCAAAGATTTCAATGGAAAGTATTACCTCAAGGAATGAAAAATAGTCCTACATTATGTCAAAAATTTGTAGATCAAGCTTTAATTAATTGTAGACAAAAGTATCCAGACTGCTATATGATTCACTATATGGATGATATATTGATTGCACATTCTCAAAGCCATTTGTTACAAATAATATTACAGGATTTGATTAAAGATTTACAGAGGTGGGGTCTGATAGTGGCTCCTGATAAAATTCAACAGGAACCTCCTTATAATTATCTAGGAAGAACTATAAAAACAGATTGTGTCAGCTCTCAAAAGTTACAAATTCGAAAAGACAAACTATTAACATTAAATGATTTTCAAAAATTATTGGGAGATATAAATTGGATTAGACCTTATTTAAAACTCTCAACTAATGATTTAAAACCTTTGTTTGAAATACTAAAGGGTGACTCAGATCCTAACTCAAGTAGAATATTAACTAAAGAAGGAGAACAAGCCTTACAAGTTGTTGAAACTGCAATTCAAAAACATTACTTGCAACAAGTTAATTATAACTTGCCTTGGGTTTTTATTGTGCTAAAAACGAAACATACTCCAACAGGTTGTTTATGGCAAAATGATCCACTTGAATGGATACACTTACCAGTATCAGGAAAGAAAATATTAATGTCTTATCCTACTATGGTAGCTTCTTTGGTATTAAAGGCTAGATTTAGAAGTAAGGAATTGTTTGCTTGTGAAATGCATGAAATAATTATTCCTTACACAAGAGAACAATTTGACCAATTATTACAAATTGATGATCAATGGGCTATTGCATTTCTAAATTTTACAGGAAAAATTTCTTTCCACTTGCCCAATAATCCTTTACTACATTTTTTACTTCAAACAGAAATAATATTTCCTAAATGGTGCTCTTCAACTCCAATTAACAATGCTATGTTAATATTTACAGATGGGTCATCAAATGGAAAAGCAGTTATAATAATTAATTCTCAACCCACAGTTCTATGGACACAAGAAACTTCTGCACAAAGAACTGAATTAGAAGCAGTCATCTATGCTTTCAAGACTGTTGCTCAACCCTTTAATTTGTACACAGACTCACTATACATTGTTAAACTGTTTCCAACCATAGAAACAGCAACACTCTCCTTTTCATCTAAAATTATACATAGGTTACAAGAACTTCAATATTTAATTCATAACAGAACTTCACATTTCTTTATAGGTCATATTCGGGGACATTCCGGATTACCTGGTCCCCTTGCTCAGGGGAATACCCATGCTGATCACTTAACTAAAAATTTTATTTTAACAGCTATAGAAGAAGCTATTATATCACACAAAAATCATCATCAAAATTCATCTGCCTTACAAAAACAATTTCATATTTCTAGAGAAGAAGCCAGAACTATTGTTAAAAATTGTCATATTTGTCCTAAATTTATTCCTTCTCCACAGATGGGAGTTAATCCTCGAGGACTTTTACCTAATGTCTTATGGCAAATGGATGTAACTCATATATCAGAATTTGGAAAATTGTCTTATATTCATGTTACAGTCGATACCTTTTCTCATGTTATTGTGGCCTCAGCCAGAACTGGGGAAGCCTACAAGGATGTGATTCAACATTTATTCCTTTGTTTTTCTGTTTTAGGAATGCCTAAAAAATTAAAAACGGATAATGCTCCTGCTTATACATCAAAACCATTTAAAGATTTTTGTTCCAGGTTTAATATTTCTCATTCTACAGGAATTCCTTATAACCCACAAGGACAAGCAATAGTAGAAAGGAGCCATCAAAGATTAAAAATACAAATAAATAAGCTAAAAGAGGGAGAGCTTAAATACTCTTCCCCACATCATATATTACAACATGCTTTATTTGTTTTAAATCATCTAAATACTGATAAGGAGGGAAATACTGCAATGATGAGACATTGGGAAAGTAAAAGGTCAAAACAAAGTTTAGTAAAATGGAAAGATTTATTATCTGGTAAATGGAAAGGACCTGATGTCTTGCTAACCTCCGGTCGAGGCTATGCTTGTGTATTTCCACAGGATGCTGAAACACCTTTGTGGATTCCAGACAGATTGATACGTCACTACAATGAGCCCTATTCGAAGGAGGAAGAACAAAGAGTATTGGATCCCTTATCAACCCAATCAGACAGACGAAAACGGGCTAGTATTTAAGATGAGACGGTTGCGTCTTGCACAATCATCTGCAACTCGCAACTCAGACCTGCCGACTTGGGGACAAGTGAAACGTCTGACTGCCGCTGCTGAACACATGGTGAACAACTCTGGAAAACCTAAAACCCCAGAGGCTTTGTTTTTTGCATTGATTGCTCTCATTTCAACTCAGGTACTGTCTATTCATGCTTATGATAATAAAGGGAAAGCTTACTGGACCTATTTTCCAAATCCTCCCTTACTGCATCCAACTACTTGGAGCAGATCTAATATTAAAGTATTTACTAATGAGCCTCAACTACTTGGAGGGATTTCAGATTCTTTAATACCACATAAAATAGCATTTACGATTACATTTCATGGAATTACTGAAGAGACACCAATGTGCTTTAGTACAGATAATCTACATGTGCCATTGGGATGTCTCCCTTTAAGTTATAGGACTTACATTACTGATTCTCCAGGAGAAGAAGACAATGAAAGAGATATATGGTTCCTAGAGATAACCTCACTTGGATATGCTAATTATAATGATACAAATATTTCAGTAGCTTTACCGCCTCCTTTTAAACCGTGTGACGACTTTAACAGTCGTAAAGACAGCTCTTGGAATCTACTCAATTTAGAAACAGATTTCCCAAAATGGTTTAAATGTGGTTTTCATCATACTGCACTACAGTTTAAGCCACAAGGCTCTGCTACTACTATTACAGATTATTCTGTGTCTTCTCCTGATTTTGATTATAAACTTTGGTTAAAGATAAGACGAAATAAAACAGTACATTTTAATTTTAACCCTTTTCTTACCAATGAGCCTATTCATAGATGGTTTACTCCTGGATGGGTAACACCCATCTATCGGAGTGACCTTATAAATGGTAAATTCTCTTATTTTCCTGACTTGTATAAACTATTAGCAGCTACTAATGTAGTACTACTACAAAGACCTAAGTTAAGTAAACCTAATGACTTTGCAGTACGTGCTTGTATAAATGCTCCTCATGCTATTCTTATGTCTACCATAAATAATTTCAATATTACTAAAAATAAGGAAGCTTATAACATTTATTGTCATGATTGTGTTCTTACTAATTGTATTAATTCAACCATGTCTAAAGATTTAAAGGTGTTTTTAATTGTACATCAGCCTAATTATGTTATATTGCCAGTCAATCTTACAGAATCTTGGTATGATGATCCAGGTGTTGAAATTTTAAAAACAGTTAATGAACTTTTAAGACCAAAAAGATTTGTTGCAGCTTTGATTTTAGGAATAACAGCTTTAATCAGTATAATCACTTCCTTAGCTCTCTCGACCACAGCGCTTGTACAGGAAATTCATACCGCTTCACATGTAAATGATTTATCTCATAATGTCTCTGTGGCTTTAGCGGCACAAGAACAAATTGATAAAAAATTAGAAACTAGAATTAATGCCCTTGAAGAAGCTATTCTCTTTATGGGAAATGAGATTCAAAATATTCAAACTAGAATGACCACTAGATGTCATGCTAATTATAAATGGATTTGTATTACTCCTTTAATGGTTGATAATAATACTAATTGGGAACAAGTTAAAACTCACCTTAGAGGAGTTTGGAATAATACTAATATAGCACCAGATATCAATGCTTTACAACTACAAATAAGAATGTTGAGTCAGGCTCATCTCTCGGTTGTTCCAGCAGATAATTTGGCCTCCCAAATGTTTCATAATATAAAAACAACTATATTTAATAGTACATTCCTAAATACAGTATTACAATATGGCTTGATTGGAGTATGTATTTTAATTTTAATTTTTTGTCTTCCAGTCGTCCTCCGAGTAATCCTCAGACTAGTCAAAAAAATAAAAATTCAAGAAGGCCTCTTCACTTTACAAAATAAGAAAGGGGGAGCTGCGGGGGCATCCGGAATTCCATCCAGTGCTTGACAAAGATCCTCTGGAGGATGATTGCAAAGGCTCATCCTAAAAGGAATTGCTGGATGTTTTGCTCCGGAGCATGGTGTTTTCTCTGCTGTGTTTTTCTGATAATATATTACTCATTTCAGTCTGAACGGATTGCTTAAGGGGATGAAGGGAATACAACAAAAATTCTAGAAAATATTACCTACAATCTGAAAAACAATGGGTCTTTACCATTAACAAAATTAAAAATAATTTTGCAACCGTGCAATGAGTCCCTGAAAGCCTCTGGAGAAAATAGTTGTAGATCTGCCTTTGTCTCCAACAGGCTGGTTAAATTTTAACGATGGTTTTGTTCATGTGTGATGGTGAGGTAAGAGAATAAGGTTTCATAACATTCCTTCCTTCCTACAAAGAATATGTCACCCCTATAATAAACGTTGGTACACAATTACAATTGAGACCGCTGCCCTCCTGTACCCCTTAACTCAGCAATTCAGATATTAACCAGATGGACCTAGTAGAGATAGTCACATGAGATTACTTGTCTATTGTTTTAACCATGAGAATATTAAGAATAGTTTTAGGTCACATAGAGTTTAGATAATAATAGTTTGATATTTTTAAAACAATTGTGAATAGGTAAGGATAATCTGTAAGGTTACTGTTTTCTCATAATTTTCTGTTCCTTGTTAAAAACAATTTCTGCCTGTGCTTTGAAAACTTCTTTAATATTAACCACAAGACTGCCATTATAGCCTGAAGAAAACTGTATATAAACTCAGCCCTCCCCAGAATAAAGTGGGATTGATTGCACCAGAACTAGAGTCTGTGTCTTTCATTCTCCATCCATCGCCGACGCTGTCTCCCCGCGCCCCGTTTACCGGTGTGGAACCCATGGACTCCTGCTAGGGCTGGACCCCGGCAGGTTATTTTCAGGCTGCTAATACTACTACTACTAATAATAATAATAGTGATCAGGAAATATATGTATATTTAGTCATAAGTATTGTTTTAAGGTGATGCACTACAAAAGCTAGGAAAGAAACTAGTTATGCTTGAATCTAAGGCTTTTCTTTCCTCTTTAATGACTGTCTATATCTTATCTTTATTAAAGAAAAAAATTATCCCATTAAAAATATTTTCTTCTCTCTGCCCCTTCCAAATAAAAACGAAAGCACCAAAATATGTTTAAAAAATTGACAACTTCTGACAATAGAAATTAATAATCACTTAGGAATAATGTAACACCAATATTCTAAAAGGAAAGCAATTTAAAACAAACAACTGACAAAATAATTTTAAATGCTCATTTATGCTCAATACATCATTTCAAAAAGAACAATATATCAAAAGTAGAAGTTAAAAATACAACCGAAACTTTTAAAATTTTTAATATTGAATCAAAATGTGAAGTAAATGTCCATAGTTTACCAAACTAATAGGAAAACTCTTTAGCTGACAAAATATCATGTGACCAAAAACCAAATAGCAAACATCTGCCACTACTTTTGAATCATATCTGCACTTACTTATATTGTTCAGCTTGAATAATTGATTTTCAACCCTAACTCTGATTTGTTTATATATATACCACTCTATTCTAAATAATTGTATTAACATTGTTCTTCCTATTGAAATAATCATTTTTGTTTTTTTGTTACTATACCACTAAGTTTTTATAAATGAATAAAGTACTGTACCTTCCCTTCAGGTCAACAGCATGTATATTTGCTTTCCTCTGAATTAAAGTCTCTACCCTCAGCTCTTTTTTATACTTTATGGTAAGTAAAAGTGATGTATGGACATTCTGAAAAAAAAAATAAAGAAAATTTGCAAAATTCCACAATTCAACTAAAACTCTTACAAAATGCTCTCTGAACATAAGAATATAAGTAAATTAAGGGTGATTTCTTCCTTCTCATCCCACTGCACTTCCATATGTGCTGATCCTTCTCTTTTCAATGCTGCTACTCTGCCTAGAGTTGCAACATAAACTCTAGTCATTTCTTGAGAACAAAGACTGCATCTTTTTTCTCAATAGTCCTATACTCTAAAACGTATTAGTAAATGATTTAAGTATTTTATTTAATTAATAAGCCAAGTTTTCAATTCTATATCAGGGTTTATTAATCTACATTCCAAAGAATATCTACTTTTCCAGAAATACCAAGTCTTATCAGAAAGTTACCTTGGTTCACTGTTAGAGAACTTTTACAAAACTGTGCATTATGTATTATGGGCACATCTTTGCCACTGCTTAAGTTATTTGACATTGATTTTTCATAGCAAACTTTTATATGTGAAGAACTAAATTTGCAGGTATAGGGTTTTCAATAACATGGAAATTTCCTCCATGTTACTCAAGTTCTTTTGATTCTCTTCCATTTGTGGTGTCAGAATCCCAGATATAAGTATCAGGCACTCATGCTCCAAATGGTCACGAAGAAATTGGGCTCTGAGTTGAAAAGATAAGACTAAGTAGATTCTTGCTTTTCCTTAATTTGTTCCTGTGTTTTCTGTTATTGTTAGATGGAAGGTATTTACCTTATAAGTTAGAAAGCTGATTGGAAACATATATTCTCCCAGGAGAAAGGGTGAACATCTTTTCTAGATACTCCACTTATAGGGTATAAATGTCCAGCATACATAATTCAGAAAACTTCATGCACCCCCAAAATAACCTAACAAATAAATGGATAAAAATATTGAGGAGAAATTTTTTAAAGATGAAACATGAATGGACAACAACCATACAAAAATGTTCAACATCTCTAGCAATCAGGGAAATGCTATAAGAAGATTTAATATTACTGCAGTTGGCATGGTAATAATCAAGAATACAAAGATAAATGCTGGCAAGACTGTGGAGAGAAAGTAAACTTGTGCATTGTTAGAAGCACTGTAGACTAGTACAATCACTCTGGAAAGTAGTTTGAAGATTCCTTAGAAAAACTAGAGATGGAACAACATCCCACTTGTATTTATTTTGTAAAATAACAAAAATCAACATACTACAGTGATAGAACTCCTTCAATGTTTATTGTAGTCCAGTTCACAAGAATTGCATTATAAAATCAATTCAGTTGCCCATCAACAGATGAAAGGATTAAGAACTTGTTGTATATATACACATTGTCATTCTACTTACCATAAAGAAGAATTAAACTATGTCAACTGCAAGTGAATTGGTGGAAATGGAGAACACCATGTTAAGTGAAAAAAGTCAAACTGAGACTCTCAAAGGTCAAGTGTATTCTCTCATAAGTGGAAACTAGAATAAAATAAAGGAAAGTAGGAGGAAAGGATATAATTATGAGAATATATAGGGAAGATCACAGTGTAGAAGAATATTGAGGGGCCAACTCTAAGGACGAGAAAGAAAAGGCAATGGAGAATGAACTCTTCAAAAATGATGGTAGGTGCATGCATAAATATACCACATGCAATTTCACTGATGTGTATAAGTAAAAAGAACCAATAAAAATAAATAAATAGACAAGGGAAAGGATGTCTATCAGAGCAGAGGAAAGAGAACAATGGAGGGGAGGAGGGATAGAGGAAAAGGGGGCATGAAAGGGACTGAATCATGAACTAAAATCAATTTCCAGGCATGTGTAATTTTGTTGGGATAAACCCAACAACACTGTTATGTACAATGACTACCTATACATTATATATTTAATTCCTATGTGTAACTATTAAGATCAAATAAAAATAAGGCTATGAAATATGTTCTCAGTCTTAATGCAATTCTAGGACTCTAATACACATCTACATTTCAAAATTCTTTTACTCTGATGTCATTGTAGTTGCTACTTAATGTGATTTATAAATTTAAGCAAAATATAATTAAGAAATTTCACATATCAATGAGCTTAATACTGATCAATATTGATGAACTATTGTTTGCATAATTAAAAAGACTAAATTATTTTCATTTTTAATGGACAAAGCTGAGGAGATAGAGAAGGTGTTGCTTGCAATGAGCATAATATTTTCATTTCTAAAAATGTGTAACCTAACTAGGCACAAAATATTAAAATAGGAATATAATATTTATAGTACACAAGGAAAATGTTACTTAAATGCTCATTTCTGCAACTTGGAATAAAGCAGAGTGCAGGAAGCTGCATTCCAAGCTGTGCTGTGGTGTAAGACCAAAGCAGTGGGTGTGCAGCTTCTCAGCCTAGTTGGGTAAAAGAGAGATTTCACCAAAATTAAATACTGAACACTCAAAGAGCCTTATAGACTCAAAAATTTGAGTGTTAAAACCAGAAAAAAGCACCATAGTCCACCACCAGTGTCTACTAGAGTGGATTTGGCACAGCTTTGTGGATTGACAAGTGTGAACAGAGGAGGCTAAATTACAACCTGCACCTTAGAGTGTCTTGGTACACAGAAACCTGACATCAAAAACCCTGTCTAAACTTATACAACTCAGAGACTGCACTATATACTGGTAAATAAAAACCATACTTTGATTCTTAAAAATCAAGTTCTGTGTCTCAACTGGCCATGAAGAGCTGAGGTGGAGCCATTTGGGGATAAGTGTGCCACTTTGGCATCTGCAGGACCTGTGACATTAGGAAACACCTATTATGTATGTGTACACAGTAAGGGATCCCAAGAAAACCACGCTGGACATGGAAAATCACATAAAGAAGTTTATTAAGTAAACAGAGTGTCTCCCTGCAGGGTAAGAGAGAAAATGAGAGGAAAAGGAAGGGAAAAAGAAAGGGCATGCACAAGAAAGAGTGTGAAAATTGAGGAGGAGAAAGAAAGTGAGTTGGGGGAGAGAAAAATGAGAGAGAAAGATGGCAGTTGAATTCTGCCAGGCTAACAGGGGACCAATAATGGAGAAGGATACTTGCAAGCTGACTGATGAACCAATAGCTAGCTAGGATGTACACATATTGAGAAGTGGTTGGGAAGCAGGGAATGACTGCAACTGAAAGGGCAGGGGAGCAGCTTTATACATTACATACACACACATACACACACAGAAACACAGGCATAAATGCAGAACCACAATATCATAGAGGGTGACTATTAAGGGCCCTAGGTTGTGCCTGATACAACACAAGAGAAATGAACAGAGTAGACTGTATATAGTGGGATTCAAGTTGAAAAGGCAATGAGGGTCTCTACTCATTTCTCCTTTGTGTTTGGCAATTCAAAGACCATCTGAAAGGGGCCAACACTATGAGCAAGTGAGGGTGAATTCATTCAAGGCTTAAATCCAGAGAGACTTGACCATGGGTTGCAGTGAGTGGAGAATCAGCCCCATGAACCATGGTTGGATTTCTTGGGAGTCTCCTGACACCAGTTCCACAGCATTGACTGGTTGCTGTCTAGCCCAGGAGCAGGTTGATTATTTCTCTCCAAAGAAGGTCCCATCCAGCAAACCCTGATTATACCTGAAGCCAACTCTATCTCAGTGCCAGCTGCTGGAACATCCCTTAAATAAACCTGTAGAAGTGGTAGACTGGGCATGCATCAAACTGGTACTAATGGACAATAAGCCAACTGACATTAAGTCCTAACACATTCCACCTCATGTAGGAGAGAAGAAAGTTTGTCTTAAATAAAATAGCTTCAATCTTAGAACACATCAAATGGTAACACAAAAACAGAAAGGGGTTAATACCTTCTTCCTTTTCTCTATCAGTACATAACTCAAGAAAAACTGAAAAGAAATACTATTGGAAATAGACAAGGACCACCCATTCTAGTCAGATATTTGACCACCTCAGTGGAGAAGTTTTCTTCCTTTTTCTCTTAAGATTTTGGATATATTAACCTTTTTGTTTTGTCTTTTTTTTTTATTCTGTTCATGTGTGTGGGTGCCTCTGAATTCCACCTGTACTGATTGGTTCAGGAACATACATAAATACACATATTTGTCTCTTTTTCTCTCATATATAAATAACTTAACATAATTATTTGCTTTTAGCATTTCTTGTGAGGGATCAGCTTTTTGGATTGTATATCGTGGCTTATTTTGTATTAGTTTTATTATTTTTCAACACTCATTCTTTTTAAAAAATTTAGTTGTAGATGGACATAATATCTTTATTTAATTTATTATTATTTGGTGCTGAGGAACAAACCCAGTGCCTCACATGTGCTAGGCAAGTGCTCCACCACTGAGCATCAATCCCAGTCCTCTCATTCTCTCTTATCTTCTAGTAACAAACAAATTCTATTGTTCTGTTTCCCTCTTGCCCCAAACCTTGTTTCTTCTATATTTCCCACCTTTTTATGATCATTACCTACCACATATCTTCTGTGTTCTCTCTTTTCACTTGCTTATAAATATTAACAAACTTTGTAAGACACATTCTTTTCCCTAATTAACTATTTTTACATTGTAACTCCTGCCCCCACCATTAATGCTACTATAATCCTTACTGTTATTGGTGATATGGCTGACATCTGCTATTGGCTTTAAAGCCACAGCTACTTCATGGTTATTGGTTTTACTTTTAACAATTACTAAATTCTCTGCTCTACTTTATTGGTACCAACTAATGTTTAAGACATCAGTGTAGGATCTGGGAATTTATTTAAACTCTATGGTATGTCTGCAGCAGTAATAACTATTGTCTATTGCACCACTATTCCATGATGTGCTGGGAACCCATAATGACACCAAGAGTTCACAGGTGGAGAGAATCTGCTGCTGCACTAAACATTCCCTGACATTACTTCAACTCAAAAAAGTGAGGAGATAAAACACCCAAACCATTAAAAATAACCCAAGGAGGAAAAAAAGAGAGGAAACTGGGGCCAACTCTTTGGTATCTACTCATATTAAAAACACAGATGTCCCAGAAAAAACAAATAATTACACATAAAAGGACATGTGGAAAAAGATGAGGAATCCACCATAATTGTTACACAAGACCAAGATCTCTGAAAACATGAGAAAACAAACAAATATAATCCCTCCAAATTCACAATCCCCCAACAAAGAACCCACTGATGAGGTGGACTAAAACCCAGGGAAAGAGTGTTTTAATAAACCTTATTATCAAATTGATCAAAGAACTAGAAGAAAATATAAGGGAGGAATTAAGAGAGAAATTACAGGAGATAAAAGACCACTTTAATAAAGAAATACAAATACTGAAAAGAAACCAAACAGAACTCCTGGAAATGAAAGGCATGATCAATCAAGTTAAAAATTCACTTGAAAGCATCACTAATAGATTAGATTGCAATGAAAATAGAAACTCAGTCCTTGAAGACAGGACTTCAGGCACTGAAGATAGACTGTATGTTTTTGAGGACACAGAAGTTACTACAGGGAAAATGTGTAGAACATGATCATGACATGCAAGAACTCAGGGACAACTTTAAGAGACCAAACCTGAGAATCATTGAGCTAAAGAGAATATGAAGAAGATAACAGCTAAAAGTCTAAATCATATTTTCAAAGAAGTAGTTGCAGAAAACTTCCCATAGGATAAATGAGATAGACATCCACAGAAAGAAGACTTACAGGACCCCAAAGAGGGGGCTTACAGTAAAAAGAGAAGCTTACTGAGAAATATCATAATCAAAATGCCTAGCATATACTCAAAGGAAAGTATACTGGAAGCCACAAGAGAGAAACATCGGGTTGCAAATTATAGACAACTCAAAAAGTCTTACTTCTGATTTATCAGTTAAGATCCTAAATATCAAGAAGTCCTGGCATGAGATATTCCAAGCTCTAAAAGAAAACAACTGTCAGTAAATGTTACTATATACAGCAAAACACAGTATAACATTTGAGGGGGGAATAAAAACATTCAATGACAAGAATTTATGTAGACTAAATACAAGTGAAATATTTTTATGGTAAAAAAGAGAAGAAATAAGAAGAATTCATGGGACCAAGCCAGCATGACAAAGGATACTCAAAGATATACTACACACAGAGGAACTAAAAAACAATTCCCAATGACCACGAACAGAGGAAGTTAAACAGAAGAATAATCCACCAAATGAGAATCAAACCAGGATAAAATATAACAAAAATTATGACAGGAAATAACAAACACATATCCACACTAACGATAAATGTTAGTGGTCTTAATTTCTCAATTAAAAGACACAGATTAGTAGAATGTGTCAAAACCAGAATACAACTCTATGATGCTAAGAAAAGACAGCTTATAGGCAAAAACAACCCTAGATTGAAGGTAAAAGGATGGTTATATATATATATATATATTTTTTCCAGGCATATGGTCAAAGAAAACAGGCAGGAGTAGCTATTTCTAAATTATGGTAAAATAAATTTCAAGCAAAAATTAATCAGAAGAGACAAAGAAGGCCACTTTATCATGGTAACATGAACAATCCAACAAAAGTTACAAGAATAGTAAATATTTATGACACAAATGTGAACACACACAATTACACAAAAGAAATACTACATAATAGCATAATACTATATATTATGTTAAGTGAGTTAAATCCCAAACCCAAAACACTGGGTGATTTCAATACACACCTGTCACCAATAGACAGGTCATCAAAATATCAAACAAATTTTAAGCCTAGTCAACACTATAATAAAGTGGACCTAACTTATAACCAAACTAATATTCCAATCTCAAAGAACTGTATTCACCCTCTTCTCAGCAAAACTGGATGTGTTTCCAAAGTAGATCATATTCATGGCTAAAAATAAAATTTTAGCAAATCAAAATCCGATGTAATCCAATGTATTCTATTAGAAAAGAAAAAAATGTAAATGACATAAATACAGGAAGATTGAACAATGTTCTCCTAACTGCAGAACTGATCAAAAAAGAAATGAGAATAGAAATTAAGGAATTCTTAGAAACTAATGAGGCCAAAGACTGAGCGTATCAATGTATCTGGGATTGTATAAAAGCAGTTCTAAGAGAAAAACTTACGGCACTGCCTGTCTACCTTTAAAAACTTGACAGATTCCAAATAAATAAGCCTATATTGCACTTCAAGACCTTGGAAAAAGAACAGACAAAACCCCCAAATCAGTAGAAGACAGGAAATAATTAAGCTGAAAACAAAAATCAATGAAATTGAAAATAATTGAACAATACACAGGATCAATGTAATGAAGAGTTGGTTATTCAAAAAAGACAAAGTTGACTAACTAAAAGGAGAGAAAAAATCAACAATATCAGTGATCAAAAGGAGATTAACCCTAGATCCTTCTGAAATCCAGAGGTTTACCTGAATCTATGTTGAAAATTTCTCAATAAACAGCAATATCTAGAAAACATTGACAAATTTCTAGACACATATGACCTGCCCAAATTGAAATAGAAAAATGTATAAAATCTAAACAGAACAATACCAAGTATAAATTGAAATAGCAATTTAAATCTTCCACAATAAGAAAACTCAGATCCTAATGGATTCTAAGTTGAGTTCTACCAAACATTTACAGAAGAACTAACAGCATTTTTTCTCAAATTATTCCATGAAATTAAAAGAAAGGAAACTTTCCCAAATATATTTAATGAAACTGGTATAACTCTGATATCAAAATACACAAAGACATATCAAGGGAAGAAAATGACAAAGAAATAGCCCTGATAAATATAAATGCAAACATCCTTAAAATATTAGCAAACTATATTCAAAAGAATGATGCACCAAGAACAAGTGTGTTTCATTCCATGTATGCAAGGTCAGTTCAACAAACACAAATCAATAAATGTGATTCATCCCTTAAACAAAATTAGGGGTAAAAGTCATGCAATCATCTTCATAAATGAAGAAAAGACCTTGGTTATGATTTACCACCCATTAATTCTAAAAACACTGAAGAAGCTAGGGATCAAAGTTACTTACCTCAACATTCTAAAGGTCATGTATGACAAGCTGAAAGCCAATAAACTAAATGAAGAAAACCTAAAACCATGTCCACTAAATTCAGGAAGAAGACAAGGCTACACACTCACCATTCATATTTAATAGAGTCCTCAAAACATTTACCAGATTGACCAGGCAAGAAAAGAAAAAGAATATAAATAGGAGAAGTCAAACTCTGCTTGCTGAAAACATGATCCTATATCTAGAATATTGAAAAAAAAAGCTTCACCTGAAGATTTTAGAGCTTATAAAGGAATTTAGCAAAGTAGTAGGACACAAAATCAACACACATAAATCAGTAGTTTTCCTATACCCCCAGAGCGATTCAGTTAAGGAAGGAATCAAGAAAAACATCTCATTCACAATAACCTCAAAAAATTAAATACTTAGGTATTAATTTATCCAAGAAAGCAACAGGGCTCTAAAACATAAATAATAGAACACTGAAGAAAAAGAACATTTAAGAACTGAGAAGATGAAAAGACATCACATGTTACTAAACAAGCTGAAACAATATGGTCAGAATGGAAAAACCACCAAAAGCAATATACAGATCCAATGCAATCCCAGTTAAAATGCAAATTATCTTCTGGATACAGTTATGAAAAATCAACTCTTAGGTTTACTTGGAAGAATAAGAAATCCAGAATAGCTACACAATAGTAAACAAGATAATTGAAGCAGGAGATATAAAATTACCTTATCTAAAATTATACAATAGAACAATAGCAGCAAAAACATTAGGATATTGCCATCAAAATAGATATGAAGAGAAATCAAATATAATAGAAGCCACAGGGCAAAATCCACAAACCTCCAACCATATGATATTCGACAAAGTTGCCAAAAATGTATCTTAGGGAAATGACACCCTTTATAATAAATGGTGCTGCGGAAAATGGAGAGGTGTTTTTTGAAAAACAAAATTAGGCCTTGGTCTTTCACTCTCCACAACCCTCAAATTGAAATGGATCAAAGATTAAAAATTAGACCTGAACATTTCAGCTGCTAGAAGAAAACATAGGCTCAACACTCCAACATAAAAGTGCTGGCATCAGCTTCCTTATGAAGCCCTACAAAGTGCAAAAACTAAAACCAAGGTCAATATTTGGGATGACACCAAACTGAAGTTTCTGCACAGCAAAGGAAATGATTAAAACTGTGAAAAGATAGCATACAGAATTAGAGAAAATCTGGCCAATTTCTTTTATACCTTTTAATTACATTAATTCCCTATTAATTCCTTCAATGGGGAACTTATATCCAGAATACACAAGAGCTAAAACCCAACAACAACAACAAAAATATTACCCAGGCTGGAGAGATAGCTCAGTTGGTAGAGTGCTTGCCTCTCAAGCACAAGGCCCTGAGTTCAATTCCCGGCACCGCAAAAAAAAAAAAAAAAAAAAAAAAAACAACAATCAATAGAAGGGTAAGCAACTGTGCAGAAACTTCTCAAAAGAAGAAACACAATTGGACAACAAAAATAGGAAAAAATGTTCAACATCTCTAGCAATCAAGAAAATTCTACATAAGATTAAGACTCTATCTCACTCTGGTCAGAATGGTAATGATCAAGAACAGAAAAATGAGTAAAACCCAGTGAGGTTGTGGGGAGAAAGGAGCACCTGTGCATGGTGGGCGAACTGCAAACGTACCACTCTGGAGAGCAGTGTTGAGTCCTCAAAAATCTAGGGATGCCTGGGAGGTTTCAAGGTGGTGGAATAGAGCAGGTCACTTTCCTGGCTTCTCCATAGTGTTAAACCAAGAAAGAAGACAGGCGGCTTCTCAGTGAGGTTGGAGAACAAAAAAAGAGTGGGGCTTTATGGAACTTAATACTGGACAATCAAAGCAGATAAAATGAGGAAGAAACCTCCAGGGCCATAGCTGCTGCTGCAGCTGGAGACACCAGTCAGAGTGCCCCCTCTCTGGGCATAAGGGATAAGGGAATCAAGGAAACCCACACTTTTAGGAGGAGTGAGGCATGTCTGTATACAGAGTTTGCAGATCAAAGCCACTGCCTGACTAAAGGGAAAGGTTCACTTCACAGCAGTCTTGTGTGGAAAACCAACCACATTTCTTTCTGTGGCATATGGGGAGGACAGAGGAAAGAACGGTTTTGAAGCCACACATTGGAAAACTGATATCTTTGGGACCCAAGTCCTAGCAAACCTGAGTCTGGCCCAAAATACAGGCCAGACAAAAGCAAAATGCATGAGAAAGAGTGAACCCAAGCTGCAAAGAGGAAATTAAACATGTGAGGTTTACACAGAAGACAACCAACAGGTCATGGAATCCCACCTGGCACTCTCCCTCCCCCTCTAACCCAGCTGCTTGCAAGGCTGACTGGGAGACTCACATCTGGCCAGGAATTAAAAGTGTAGGTGTGGGAGAGACTGAGTTTGGACACTGAACTTGACATGAAATATGCAGTCAGCAGGTGACATAGTGGACTAAGAACTGGCTCCTACACCACACAAGGGGACCCCAGGGGAGATCCTGGGCGGCAGACTTTCAGAATGGACTGGCAATTGCTGAGCTCTGGAGGTGCACTTATTGAGAATCTCCAGGCCAATTGGCATCCAGTGAAAGAGCCTAGACCCTACCTATGACTAAACTCTACACCCAGCAGTTCCACCTACAGGATTGTTTCTCAAAATTGCAACTCCACCCTGAAAAAAAAAAAAACAATCAATAGAAGGGCAAGCAACTGTGCAGAAACTACTCAAAAGAATAAACACAATTGGACAACAAAAATAGGAAAAAATGTTCAACATCTCAGTGTACCCTGAGGGTACAGCAAGCATCACAATCCAGACAACACCACCTAACTGCTGAGTAGGGAAGCTGAGAATATTTTGAATTCCAATAGAAACAATTCTTTAACTTTCCATCAAGGTCTTTTTTTCCCCTTATGTCATTTTTTTTTCTTAATTGCAACCTTAATGTTTCATAGATATTTATACATATTCATATTTGGATTTTTCTTTTCTCATTTCCAGTTTATTTGAAACTACTTATTTTTCATGGATCAGTTTTTTGGAGACTAGGAAGTTTGATTAATACATTTCAGTTTTATTTTTATTCTTTCACTTTTGTATTTATTTTTAATTTTTAAACTTTTACTTTATGTTTTCTCTCATCTGTTTATCTTAAACCTCTTTCTCCCTTTTCTTTTGCTAATAGTCAATCTCTTTTGTTCTTTTAGTCTTCCTTTAGTTTTTTGTTTCTAGCTTCTCTCCTCCTCCCTCAAAATCATCACATCCTACATCACTTCTGTTCTCTCCCTGTTCAACATTCAAAAGTATAAGTCATTTTGCAAAGTTTGTGTTGTCTTTGTTCACAAGAACTCATTGTATCATTTCTATTTATTGTGACAACATTGTAAATGTCACAGCAGGAATTATTGGGTTTAATGCTGTGTATAGTTTGCATTGGTTGTTGTTACCCTTAAATGATAAGTATTGGAAATATTCAGGGACACTATAGTCTACAGAGTAGATAAAGTACTGTTTTATATCCATAACTTTACATGAGTACACATAAAAACAACAAGATAAAGCAAGGGAACAAATCATCCCAAACAAACCAAGGCACTTTAATAAGAGACTCCATCACCACCAAAGGAGATGAAATGACAAAGAAGATGAAATGACAAAGAAATTAATCTGTGAGAAAAACAATGTTGAAGGAGTGATATTAGAGAAAAAATGCAGGAAATGAAAGATGACTTCAATAAAGAGATAGATTCTAAACAAAAATCAAGCAGAAATACTTGAAAAGAAAGTATCAATGAACCAAATTAAGTATTCAATTCAAAGCATGACCAACAGACTTCACCACTTAGAGGCCAGAATTTTAGATAATGAAGGCAAAATATACAATCTTGAAAATAAAGTTGGTCATGGGAAAAAAAAAATGTTGAGTCCAAAAACTGAACTTCCAAAAATTATGAGATAACCTGTAAAGATCTAATTGAAGATTTATTGAGATAGATGAAGGCTTGAAGAGAGAAACCAAAGGCATACAGTATTTTCAATAAAATCATATCAGAGTGATAGAGTAAAACAGACGTTATTACCTCATGTACATAAATGACTGAATTGACTGATGTGATCCTATAATATGTATAATCAGAAAAATAAGAAATTATACTCCATTTATGTAAAATCTATCAAAATGTATAAAAAGCATTCTGCTGTTATGTACAACTAATTAGAACAAATTTTTAAAAATTTTAAAATAAATATCAGAAAATTTCCCAAGTCTAAAGAACAAAATGGAAAATCAGATGCAAGAGGCTTATAAAACTCTGAATATAAAAAAAAAATTAGAATACACTCACACAGAGGTGTATTATTATAAAAATGCCCAACATACGGAATAAGGATAGAATTTTAAAGACTGCCATAGAAAATCAACAAGTCACATTTGGAGGAAAAGCAATCTGTATCTCAGGTGATTTCTCAGCCCAGACCCTCAGAGCTAGGAATTTTAGAACATTATATATCAAGTTCTGAAAGAATATGGATGCCAGTCAAAAAAATCTATACCCAGCAAAATTAAGCTTCATAACTGATGATAAAATAAAAACCTTCCATGATAAGTACAAGTTAAAATAATTCAAAGGAGAAAGACTACTCTACAAAACATACTAAATAAAATGTTTCATGAAGAAATAAGAATATAAAAGTGAAGACCAGCAAAGGAAGGAAACACACTAGAATAATTGTCAAAGGAGAAACTAATTCAAATTAAAAATCAAAAATAAATCAAAATGACAGCAAATAAAAATCATCTCAATAACAGCATTAATGTTAATGACCTAAACATATCAATAAAAATACATATATTGGTAGAGTGGATTTAAAAAGAAAACCCAACAATACACTGCCTCCAGGACACTTACCTCATCAGCAAAGATATACACAGACTGAAGGTAAAACAATTGGAAAAAACATAACTCACATGGATCTCATAAAGAAGCAGTAGATTTTATCTTCATATCAGAAAAAGTGGACTTCAATCCAAAGTTAATCAAAAGGGACAAAGAAGGACATTTCATACTGCTTCAGGGAATTACATATCAACAAGTCATAATAATCATAAATATTTATACCCCAAACAATGGAGGCTCTACATGCATAAAACAAAGCCTTCTCAATTTCCAGAATCAAATATACTGCAGCACAATAACACTTGGTAACTTTAAGACACCTTTCTCACCACTGGAGTGATTCTCCAAACAAAAATTAACAAAGAAACTGCAGAAGTAAAAAATGCAATACATAATTTAGACAACATATATAGGATATTTCATTCATCAAACACTGAATGTACCTTTTTCACAGCAGCACATGGATCCTTCTCTAAAATACACTAAATGTTATGCTGCAAAGCAACTCTTAACAAACATGCAATATCGAGATAAAAGTTTTATTCTATGAGATCCTAAGAGAATGAAATTAGAAATCAAAGCTAAAATACAAAACAATCTTCTCTAACACCTGCAAACTTAACAATACTCTACTGAATGACCAAAGTAGCAGAAGAAATCAAGGATGAAATTTAAAAACCTAACACAGGTAAATGAGAATAGAAACACAACATATCAAAATCTCTGGGACAATATGAAGGCAGTGCTAAGAGGAGAGCCCATTGCATTCAGCTCATTCATTTAAAGAGTAGAAATTCCCTAATAAGTAACCTAACATTTCATCACAAGGCACCAGAAAAAGAAAGAAGACAGGGAATAATTTAAATCAGAGCTGAAATAAACAAAATTGAAACAAACAAAAAATACTCAAACTAGCAACACAACAAAAAGTTGGTTCTTTCAAAAAGTAAATAAAATTGATAAACCTTTAGACAAACTAATCAAGAAAGAGAAAATGCAAATTCCTAAAATTCACAATGAAAAAGGCAATATCACCACAGACACTACTTAAATACAGATGATATTCAGAAACTATTTTGAAAATTTATTTTCTGATAAAATATAAACTGTTGAAGACATCAGAAATTTCTACAGACATACGAACTACCCAAATTCAATCAGAAAGTCATAAGAAATTTAAACAGATAAAATTCAAGCAATTAATTTGAAGATGCCATCAAAATCCTACCGAGAAAGAAAAGCAGAGGACCAAGTGGATTTTTAACTCAGTTCTATCAGACCTTCAAAGAAAAACAACAATACTACTCAATTTAGTCCATGAAGTAAGGAAGGGGGTAATCTTTCCAAAGTAAATGAAGCTAGTATCATCCTGATAACAGAAACAAAAAAAGGTACATCAGAGAAAGAAATTTTCAGATCAATATTCCTGATGAATATAGTTGAAAAAATTCTCAATATAATACTCAAAAGTTACATATGAAGACATATTTAAAAGGTAGTGAATGGTGCTCAAGTGAGGTTCTTCCCAGGGAGCAAGGTTGTTTCAACATATGGAAATCAGTACATATAAATCATCACATCAACTGATTTAAAGGCACAAATCACATGATTAAGTCAATAGATGCCAAAAAGGCATTTGACAAATTAGAGCATTCATTCATGTTCAAAACACACAAAAAAACGAGGGATAGTAGGAATATTCCTGAACATTGTAAGGGCTGTATATGCTAAACCCAAGGCCAACATCATTTTAAATGGAGAATAATTGAAAGTATTCCCTCTAAAAATGAGAACAAGACAGGAATGCCCTCTTTCACTTTTTTTATTCAACATAGTTCTGGAAATTTTAGTCAGAGCAATTAGAGAGAAGAAAGAAATTAAAGGGACAAGAAAGAAAAAAATCCAACTACCCTATTTGCTGACAATGTGATTCTATACTAAAAACACACAGAAATTCCACTAGAAATTTTCTAGAACTAATAAATGAATTCAACAATGTAGCAGGATATAAAATTAACACCCATAAATCAATTGCATTCCTGTATACTGGTGATGAATCAAAGAGAAATTACAAAAACTCTCCCATTCAAAAGAACCTTAAAAATAAAACAAAATATTTGTGAGTCAATCTAACAAAATAGGTGGACAACCTCTACTATGAAAACTACAGAACTCTAAAGAAAGAAGTTGGAGGAGACCTGGGAAGATGGAAATATCTTGCATGTTTTTAAATGGTTATTTTAAAAATGAACAGACTACCAAAAAGTGCAATACAGATTTAATCCAATTCCTATTAAGGTTCTAGTTGTGTTCTTCATAGAAATAGATACATCAGACATGAAATTTCATTTGGAAAATGAATAAGCTGGGAATAACCAAATCATTCCTCCATGAGAAATGTGAAGCAGGAGGCATTCCAATACCAGAACTTAAATTATACTCCAGAGCTATAGTAACAAAAAAGACATGGTATTGGCACCAACACAGATAGGAAGACAAATAGTAAAGAAGAGAAGATATATAGACAAACCAACATAAATACAGTTATCTCATACTAAACAAAGTCACCATAAACACACATTGAGGAAAAGATAGCATTTTCAACAAATGGTGCTAGAAAACAGAAAATCCATATGTAGAAGATTGAAATTTAACTCCTGTATCTCACTCTGAAGAAAATTCAATTCAAACTGGTATTAGACCAGAATCATTTCATCTCCTAGATGAAAACATAGGACAAACTCTCCATCATGTCAGATTAGGAACCAGTTTCCTCAATAAGACTCCTAAAGTGCAGGAAATAAAATCATGAATCAATAAATGGGATGGTATCAAACTGAAAAGCTTCTTTACAGCAAAGGAAACAATCAAAAACATGAAGAGACAGCCCACAGAATGGGAGAAAATCTTTGACACTTGCATCTCAGATAGAGCATTAATCTCCAGGATATACAAAGAACTCAAAACACTTAACACCAAACAACCCCAAATAACCTGATCAGTAAATGGGTCTCATAACTGAAGAGACACTTCACAGAAGAAATGTTATCAGTAAATATATGAAAAAAATATCTAATACCACCAGCTATTAGAGAAATGAAATTAATACTACTCTAGGATTTCCTCTCACTGCAGTCAGAATGGCAATATAAAGCCTACAGTAACAATAGATGTTGGTAAGGATGTGTGGGAAAAGTTATACTCATACATCACTGGTGGGCCTGAAAATTGGTGTAGCCCATTAGAAGTATGGAGATTCCTCAGAAAACTAGGAATGGATCCACAACTTGACACAATTATCCTACATTCAGCACGTACCCAGAAGACTTAAAATTGGCCTACTACAGTGATATGGCCACATCAATTTTACAGCAGTTCAATTCTTAATACCTAGGCTATGAAACCAACCTAGAAGCCTTTCAACAGAGGCATGGATAAAGAAAATGTGGCACATATACACAATGGACTATTATTCAGTCAAAAAGAAGAAAAAAATTATGGCATTTGCCAGTAAATGGATAGAATTGGAGACTATCTTGCTAAGTGAATTAAGTCAGTCCCAAAAATCCTAAGGCTATCTGTTTTGTCTAATATTGGATGCTGACTCTTGATAGGCAGAGTGATGGAGGAGAGGAGGTTCACTGGATTAGACTGTGTGGAGTGAAGGAAAGGAGGGAGAATAGGGGTGGGAATGACTATAGAGTGAATCAGACCTCATTTTCCTATGCTTATATATGAAAGCACAACCAGTCTAACTCCACATCATGTACAACCACAAATATAGAAAGAGATAGTCAGGCTTGCTTTTTCAATCTTATCTGTTTAAGAAGGTAGCTCCCTGGCATAAGCCTGGGCGTATGTGTTCAATTGGTTTATTGAGTTAGTATGAACTTGTCTGTTTTTCTTGAATAACTTATCCAGCTATTAAACAGTTTCAAAGCAAATTAATTGATAACATGAGTTTTTGTTTCTTAATTCTTTTGATCTTTATGCCATGATATTTTACCCTTATTTAAGTCAGAGTAGTGAACCAAAGAACAAGTGAGGGGAAAGGTGAGCCCCTTGTTTCAGTGACTATAGGCCACTCATCTTTGGTCAGTTGCCTTTTTTTATAAGGTATGAGTCTGGTTTTGTTCCCTAGTCATATTTTGGTTCCATGTTTTATCTTACTGAATAATTGTGTCCTCAGTATTTAATGGACTCATTCATTCTCTCTTGTTGCCTGGTTTCCATGCCAGTGCAAGAATCGTAAAACAGTCTCTTGCTGAAGCTGAGAGAGTGTTGGCCATTTTTTGCCTTTCTCTCCACTCATCTTTATCTTAAAGCTTCAGTCATCCCCTGGTATCTGTGGATGGTTGGATCCAAGATTCCCAAGGATACCAAAATATGCATGCCTGAGTCCCTACATAAAATGGCCTAGAATTTGCATGTAACCCATGTTTCTCATTCCCTATGCTTTAAATCATCTCTGTGACACCTCATTTAATGTAAGTGCTGTGCAAATAGTTGTATTGTTTAGGGAACATATATATGTTGAATGCATGTACAGTGTTTTCTTTATTTTCTATCTACTGTTGGTTGAATGCACAAGTACAGATACCTAGGGCATTGAGGACCAACTGTACCTTCAGACACAAGCTAGAAAAATTGTTCTTTAGAACTTCCTGTGGGAAGCTTGGATCTGTAAGGTGTGGAGTAGTGGAGAGTGTATTGTTGTCACTCACACAGTTGGAAAATTACATGCTTCTTTATTTGATGAGGTCATGGTGGAAATAATGCCATGGCTAATTAGGTGTTCTTTAAATATGAAGCTGGTTACACAGCTCTTAGACATATTTAAAAATTCCTTGATTTTTTTCTTTTAAATAATAAGGAATAACATATCTAAGGAAGAGCATTTTAATGATATCTTCTAGGTATTATAAGAACATCTTCTAGCAGACCTAATAGAAATCCTCCTCTTGGAAGAGACTGCATGGGAAAGGCTTCTGAATTAGAGGCCAGCCTTATTCTGCATCATTATTTGTTCCAGAACTGGAGCACAGGGGAAGTCAATCTGACTTCTGAGTAGAGTGTATACGTATCTTTAGCTCATGAATTGCTTTGTGTGTGTGTTTTATAATTAGCAAATGTTGGCATAGAAGGACTTAACAAAAGAATTAAAATTTTTCACTAAAAAACTTGGGAAAGTTTAGAAAAATAGAATTGATCTTCTAGACTCAGCCTCTGTTACTTTAGTATATGTACACTGTTGTTCATGTCATATATTACATTTATATTTTGCTTATAGTTTTCTCAAAGTTATTTATTTTAAGTTTTTGGTACTGGGTATTGAACTCCATGGGTGCTTTAACACTGAGATATACACCTAATCCTTTTATTTTTGTTTATTTTGAGAAGGAGGAGAAGGTCTCACTTGATTGCTGAGGCTGAATTCAAACTTGTGATTCTTCTACCTCAGCCTCCTGTGTTGTGGAGATTACAGGTGTGCACTCCCAAGCTTGGCTAAAAAGGACTTTTTTTTTATTGTGTGTGTATGGTGTTTCTTACATGCCAAGCAACACTTCACCGCTGAGCTATGCCCCAAATCCTTTTCAAAATTATAATGTAGATATGTGAACATAATTTTAAGGGTTCCATAGTATTTCATTGAGTGGATTCACATAGTTGATAGCTATTTTCTGATTGTTAGAATTTCTCTTTTCTTCTGTTGTAAATCATTCTCTCAAGAAAATCATTGTGTGAAACATTCTTCCCTTTTCACTTTATAATATTTCCTTAGAGTAAATTTCTTCTGGAACAAAGTTTCTTATATTTTTCAGGGCTGTTGGGGTAGGGAGGTGGTGGTTCCTTGATGGATGGGTACATTCTTTTCCATCCATGTGAAGTGTTTTTATTTGGATGAGAGGGAAGAAAATCTCTGTTTGTTGACTCATGTATTTATTTGGCACTTTAGACTGATAGGGCCACTTCGCTATTGACATAAAGTAAGGCAGGAAGTATAAAAAGGGACAGAAAATATTGGCTATCTTGCCAAGGCTATAGTATCATGGACTCACATGAGTCCCTTATGCAAGGTAGGTTACATGTTTGATTTTTTTTATAAAACTACTTAAATCAAGTAGATAAAAATCAGTCATCAGTCTATATTTTGTTTTGTCTGTGCACATTTATATACAGGTTTATATACAGGCTTATGATCTTTTCACTTTAAATTTTCCAAATTGTATTTAGCTGTTTACTGTCTAGCTGGCACCTCCAGTTTTTTGAGGTGAAAATTTTAATTTTTTAAAATTTTCCTCCTTCTGTGGAGAAGTCTCCCTATATTGAAGAATTGCCTTACATGTCTTCCTGAAACATAGATTGAATCACACTGGTACACTGATTTAAGACCTCAATTTGTCCACAGGAGAGTTGCATCACAGACCCTTTCCAGTCATGCCCTTGTCTGTCATATTAGCTTTGTATCATCTCCACCCAGATTAAGCCTGTAAGTTTTATCACCTGTTTGCTGGAAGGTAGTGGGTTAGAAAGGTGGTTTAAAATCCCAGGTTCTAGAGTCAGGCAAAATGGATTCAGATATTGGCTCTGCCACTTAACAACTCTGTATGTAACTTTGAACCAGATATTTAACTATTTAATATTTCACTTTATTTACCTATAAAATAGTGACAACAGCAGCCTTTACTTCATAGTTTATTGGTGAGGTCAAAGTAGTCAGTAGATGTGAGGTATGAAACCATGTCCATAGTGAAATGGGTGCTCACACTGTGAGTTCTGTCATTTTTGCAAAATTGTGCTCATCCCTTAAGGTCTACCTGATATTTCCCCTTTGGAAAAACTTCCTAAAATTAATTGTTCTTTTCTTTGCTTCAATTTATTAGATTTGCCTTAGTCCACATAGGCTGCTGTAACAATATATTGTAGACTGGGTGGCTCACAAACAACAGAATTTTACTTCTTACAGTTCTGGAGGTGGACGTCCAAGATCAGGACTCTGACAGAGTGGGTGTCTGGTGAGGCACCCTTCCTTCCATATAGGCAGATGTCCTCTTCCCATTGCTACCTCACCAAGTGGAAGAGTGGAGACATCTTTCTGGGGCCTTTTGTAAGGGCAATCATCCCAGCTAAAAGGACTCTTCTTTCATAACCTAAGCCCTCCCAGAGAGCCCACCTCCAAGACTGTTACCTTGAGAGTTAAAATTTCAGTTAGACATCATGGGGATTGGGGTACAAACACACAGACCTCATCGCTGTTTGTACTTGTTTTACAGTGTTTATCACATTGTATCATGGTGAGCAGCAGACAAATCCACAGTACATGGACCTTTTTTTCTGTTTCTTTTCTCATGGTTGAGCAAACAAGGTCTTCTTACCAAGGTCCTAGACATGGCCTGATAAAACATTTCAGTACAGTGCTTTGGAGTCAGCAGGCAAATTATCAGTTTGTTTTGTGGGAGTCAGCTGTTCACACACTGACTCTTCCACTTAATCATTAGTTAGCTCCTTTAGGATGTTGGATCTGTTTGTCTCTGTGTCTGGCAGTCACTTAATACAGCTTTGTGATTCTCAATTAGAACACTTAAAACAAGGGACTGAAATAGTGGTTCTTATTACATCACCCCCAATAGATTCCCCTCATATAACAAACTGCCATCAGAATTGGACATTGCCTTAAGTGATTTTGATAATTTACCCCTCTATTTGAAAATCATTGGTTAAAAAGCTGTTTGGGGAGTAAAAGATGAGGTACAGTACAGGAAGAAATATAGTTCTTCTATGAATTGTTACTGGTGTCTGAAGAGAAGTTGTCTTTCTGGTTCTTATGCAAAGCCAATCTATAGTAAAAAGTAAATTACCATACCAGTAGGTACACTCTGACCAAGTGTGACTTTTGATAGTAGCCTGATTTTTTTTCTCTTTCCTGTTAAAAGCAACAATACCAGTCTCAGAATAATTCAACTGTAAGATGTTCTGTACAGACGATGGCTCTGGTGATCTACACATGGACCCCTCTGGTGCAGATTCCAAATCTGAACACAAATGTGGGTGGGGCCTGACCATGTAGAGAGGCCCAGGAACTGACTACCAGGGCCACAGCCAGAGCAGGGTGAAGGTCACACTCCTTCATTCCTGCCACTGCACTGCCTGGGGTCCAGGACACCCAGTGGGGACAGGGGTGGCAGGCTGCAGTTGGAGACAGCAGGACCAGGCCGTAGAGCCAGGCACAGAGGGCAGAGATGTGCTGACACCTGCACTGACCCGGCAGACTGCATCAGCCCACCTGCGACTCTTCCAGAGAGAAGGTGGGTGCTGATGGCAGCAGGGCTCCCAGTGTGGGTGGTGAGGGCTGGAGTGGGAGAGCTGAATGGGGACAGGAGTCCTGGCTATAGCTCTGGGCCACAGACAAGACCTGCCCCAGGTCCTTTGAACCTGTGTCCCCAGCCATGACCTTGTGGTGGGGAGAACCCTGCCCTGAAAGGCCTTCATGCCTCAGTACACCTGCGACAGCCTGCCCAGCCTGCCCGTGCCTCAGTTTCTCCCCATAAAGTGGTTCGATCAGAGTGATGACCTTTGACTTTAGCGCCCAGACCAGCAGGTGCTCAGCAGCAAGCAGGCTCTAGCATGTTTATAGACTCCTCAGATTCATGCTGAGGGTCTTTCCCCAACTGTCCCATGGTGGTATTTGCTGTACCTCTGCTGCCTCCATCCCAGCGGTTCCCCCTGAAGTTGCTCATTTTATGCTGCCAAGAGCTCTGGGCTATTATGCAATGATTCCTGTTTTAGAGGAACAGAAGCCACATAGAGGGGGTCTCAGGGTCAGCTGCCCAGCCTCCCCCCACACCTGCTTTCCTCCTTTCCCCTCCTTCCCACTACATTCTTCCACGTGTCATGCAAGTCCAGGGATAGAATTTTTCTAGGTGGTGAGTGTGCATGGGCAAGGCACCAGGCCCCTGCACACACAGTGCCAACCCCTCAGGGGAGAGAGACTTTAAACAGAGCAGACAGGTGGTCATTTCTGATTGTGCAGTGTAGATAACCTGGTGGCATTGAGAGGGATGAGCTGAGTGTTCCTGGGGAGGACATGCTGAGAAGGGCATGGGGGATGCTCTAGGGAAGTTAGGGGATGGACTTGGAGCAGGTGACTTGGTGTCTAGGCCTGGAAAGCCCAGGATGGACACTCCAGCTGGAGAAAAGAGCAAGGCCCCAAGCCCTGGGTATGTGGCATGAGCAGCAGGGGACCAGGTGGCTGGAGCCTGGGGATGAGCAAGTGAGTGGGGAGACAGGGCCAAGGACCCTGGTGAGCCTGTTGCAGTTTATGCCTCACCCTGGAGGGGAGAAAGCACCACCAGTAGTGGTTGCCAACCAGAGATGGTGGGCTTGCTCTCCAGGTGAGGAATCCAGGGCCTGCCGCTCTAACCTGATTCCACTGTGCTGGGGTGAGGGTCTTGCTGGTCACCTGCCCCAGGTCCTTTGATGGGGGGGTCCAGGCCATGAACACCTCAGAAGCCTGGTGGGCTCCAGATGCTGGCTTGGCCTCCCAGGCTGCTGAGCTGGGCCTGTACCACCTGTGCCCCAGCTGTCCCTCCTGCTCTTCCACACAGCTGGGGGTGGTTGCTACAGATGCAGCCCCTCTGGGTGCCTTCCTTGGCCTGGCTCTGAGCTCACTGGCTCTCCAGCTACTGGCTGACTTGGAGTACATGTGGAGAAGTTTGTCTCTTGAGTCAGCACCACAGCAGCTCAGTGAACCTTGAGGCCAGAGCTGACCCAGCTCCTGCTCAGAGTCTGGCCTGAGCTTGGCAGCAGTAGCTTCTGAAAGAGTAGTTGTGTCCCCTGCACCTGGAAAAATGCCCTTTACACACTCAGGCTGCTGACAGGGAGGGACAGCAGAATGCTCTGCTGCTCACTGGGTTGGTGGTTTGGATGGGGAGGCTGGAGGGGCCTCTGACCAGCACCTGGGCTCCCGCACTGGCAGCCCCTTTCTCAGTTCACAGTGCTGAGTGGACTCTGCATGCCTGTTCCCAGGACTTGGGACTCACTGCAGGCTCTCAACCCCCACGGCCCTGGCCTGGCTGCTCTCTGGCTGGCCCTGCTGCTCCTGGTTTCTCCTGTGGTTTTGAGCTCCTTCCTGCTCTGCTTCTTTGTCCCTGCTGTTCCATCTGCTACCCTTCCACACTCTCTCTTTGCCAACTGTTTTGAGATTACTTGGGTTGCAAGCAACAGAAATGATGCGGGATAATTTAGTTGGGTTGGTGGTGCAGGGGGCAGGGCTCCTTGGGAGGAAGTGGGTCATTCCCTGGCAACCCTGAGAGGACCCATGTCCCTGGTTCTGATGGTGCCACTTTGGCAGGTTTTCAGTAGTTGGAACAATGCCCCAAGTGAAAGGTGACTTAAAGGGAGGTGGCATGTGTGGAGGTTGGACGGGTGGCTCTGGGCGGGATTGCGACTCAGAATTGCCAACTCACCTGATGCCATTGTCCCCTTCTTGTTCCCCACCAGGGGGACTGCCAGACACAGGAAGAGGCTGTGGTGCTTGGAGTGGGCCTGTGCAACAGTGGCTTCATGCACCGTGGTAACCCTTCCTTGGGCCTCTGCCCCAGCGTGACCTGTCTGCCCTGCCTGTCACTCGGAACTTCTGCTCCTGGCACGAGAGTGAGGCTCCTGCTGCCATCCAGCCCCCTGCACTGTTCCCTGTGGTGGCGGGGTTAAGGGGCCCTTCCTCCCTGCAGCCAAACCTGCATGTCCTTCCATACTGTGGTGGGTGCCCACCGTGTTCCAGGCTTGGTGCTAAGTGCTGGGGCAGCAGTGAACAGGACAGGTCACAATCATGTGTGTACCAGTCAGACACAAAGAAGTGTGTCTTCTGGAATGTTCCAGGATGGTGGCATGTGAGGGGTCTTGCACTCTTACTCTAAAAGAGGTGAAGTCCCAGGAGGTTCTGGACAGGAGGGACATGGAGACTTGGTTGTCTTCTAGATCCTTCTGTGTCATGCAGGTGTAGTGTGGTCTGTGGGAAGGCAGAGGTAGCGGCCTTAAGGAGGTCTAGGACTTAGGTGTCATGGCTCGGGCTGGGCGGTAGTAGCAGAGGTGGGAGAAGAGTTGGGTCAAGAGACTCAGGGCCTCACAGGGTCCTTGCCAGATGCTGCTTTTCTGATCTGTCTCAGAGCTTTGTACTCTTAGCTCTGTGAAGGGCTGGGGGGTAAATACTGAGACCTCTGGGAGCTACAAGGTCTCTGGCACCACTGCTCACCTCTGCCTTTAGCACAAAAGTAGGTACAGAATATGTGCAAACAAGTGGGCATGTCCATGTGCCAATAAAACTTTATTTAAGGAAACAGGTGTCAGCCATGTTGTTCTGGCCCTGTGGCCTGCCTTGTGACTGCAGGTGGGGCTGACTCTGCTGATTCTCTAGGCTGGGCCCCACCCTCTGGCCCCAGTTTCCTCAGCTTTCTGCTGGAGGCCTTGCCATCTGCCATGGTTCTGTGGGGCAGGACTCCTTCCTGTTGCCCTGGCTCACTGTTTCCCAGAAGCCACCCTAGTCCTTGTGGGGCCTTCCACCAGGTTTGCTCTCCCACCAGTCAGCTGGGCAGGACTCTTGTTTGTGGGTGAGGGTAATTTGGGTTTCACCCCCAATGTTATTCTGGGAAGGTTGCAGGGAAGACATTCCACAGGGGGGCGCCCAGGCAGTCTTTATGCCCTCTGGGGCCCTGGGGGAAACTTGCAGGGCGAAGCCCTGCTTCCTTGCACCTCCTGCAACTTAAAACTAGTCTAAAATAGGAAAAAGGGCCAAATCCCAGGATTGTGGCCTTGGTATAATGCAGGGAAGGGTACAGAGGGGGCCTTGGGAGACTTCCTGTAGCATGGAGCCACCTGTCCCAGGGAGGCACCCAGAGGTTGGTCCACCCTAAGCCTCACAGCTGGAAAGTCATGTGCTCTTTTCCATGTGAATGAAGCTGGACAAACATGTGGTCAGCAAGGGGCTGAGCAGGGATCTGACACCAGGTCTGTGGCTTACAAGGCCTGGCCAGTGACATCCATGGAAAGGTGGAGTTTGGGCCTCACCTGGCTGAGCTCGTGGACCTAAGGAATTCCAGGGCATTTCAAAGACCCGCCAGCCGGTCATAGCACTGAAGCTCTTCCTCGCACTCCAGGAATCTTCTAGCTTCATGTTTACAGTGGAGGCCAAACCAGCCAGCCCCCTGGAGCCTGGCTCCCCAACTCTAGGAAAGTAGCAATTCGTGTGTCTGTTTTCTCCAAAGAGGTGATAGGGTGGCTAGACAAGTAAGGTCCTGGTGAGTGTTCTGGGGACCAGGAGGAGGAGACACTTCCTCTGTCTTCCCTTCAGCCACCTGATGCCCTGTCTTTAGGGATGAGATGTCTCCAGTCTAGGTAGCTGGTTCTCCTTGTCTCAGGAACCTGCTGGCCTTAGGCAGTCACCCTAACCTAACCGAGCCTTGATTTCCCAGTGTGTATTTCACCAGCCCCACTGATAGATCTGGGGGGCAGCACAGGGAAAGGAGGGGACTGGGTGGTGCCCTAGTGCTGCCTGCTGGCTCTATGATCTTGGGCATATTTATTTAGTCTGTCCAGGCATTAGTTTTTAGATCTGTTAAAGGGATGCAAATTTTTTCTATCTGCCCAAGGAGTTGAAGAGCTAAGCACACACTGCCACCCTCAAGTGCCTGGCATGTTGGTGTCTGCTGGACCACAGGATGCATACTGGTCATGCCTATTCATTTTCCTGGCTCTTTCTGGTATAGGAGTCAGCACTTTTTTTCTGTAAAGGGCCAGATAGTGGGAATTTAGGCCCTGTGTGCCTTATGACCTCTGTCACACACGTCCAACTTTGACATTGTGACTTGAGAGCTGCCAGTTGCAGACCTTATGTCCACAGATGGCTGGGTCTGTTTCCAATAAAACTTTATTTGTAAGAAGAGACAGTGGGCCAGACATGGCCCTGGAACCTCAAGTTGCCACCCCTTGATTTGTTTTTGATACCTGCATTAGCCCTGAGGTAGCTAGCATTTGCTTGGTTAGCATTAGTTTCACTGTTCACCATCAGGTCTTCCACCCTGTTCACTGTTGTGTGTGGTGTGAGGTAGGGATATGGTTTATTCTTTCCCCTGAGTTAGAGTCCCATCTGCAGGGTTGATCCCCACAATACTTTACCACCTATCACGTCCTGAGTTCCCTGGACATGCAGTTCCCTTAGGTGATACTTCTCCTTCGCCTGGGTGCCTGCTTTTTTCTGTCCAGTTCCACACGGTTTATTTTTGTGACCCTGGTTTGTTCTATAGAGCATGTGGGGCAGGTTCAGATTTTTCAAGAGAAGGCAAAAATCCAGCTCCTTATGTGAGATATCCTAGTAGATTAGTGTTGGCATGTGTTTCCATTCTAATAAAGTTAGGGCTTGAGTGCTGGGGAGATATCTCAGTTGGTAGAGTGCTTGCTTCACAAGCACAAGGCCCTGGGTTCAATCCCCCACACCGCAAAAAAAAAAAAAAAAAAGTTAGGGCTTGGGCCAGAGCAAACACGTCCAAGTGCTACCCAGTTGGCAAGTGCAGCTGACATGTGAACAGGGAGTCTGAGTGCCACTCGTGTGTCTGGGTCTGCAGTGCTGGAGATGAGCAAATTCAAGGATGAGTCCCAGTACTTCCACTTCCATGCTGATGAGGAGATGGAGGGAACCAGAAGCAAGAACAAACAGCTTTGCAGTGACTTCAAGCTTGTAGAGAATATCCTGGCCAAGTGGCTGCTGATAGGAGCAGGGCTGAGCCAGCCTCCTTCCTTCCCAGCACTCCTGGGGATTCTAGGTGGCTGGGAGGCAAGTTCACTGCATTGGCCAAGTGTCCTCCTCACTCACACTTGGGCTGCCGAGCACCCTCCCTGGCCTTCCAACTCCTCCTATCCTCCCTGCATGCACAGCCTGTGCTGAGTCAAGGGGTGGCCTCCCAAAGTCACTCCCCTGCACCCCAGGGCCTTAGGTCTGACATGTGCAGACAGTGTTCAGTGGCTGTCACTGTCTGCAGTTCAGGGAGGTCTCACAGCTGTGCAGAAAGTGTGCCCACCTAGCCCCACAGTCCTGTTCCCTGCCTTCCCACTGGTGAACACCAGTCCATCCTAATGAGTGGCTCCAGCTGGTGGTGGTCAGGGTCTCAGAGTGGGTCGCTCACTCCCACCCAGGTGGAGCTGGTCTTCCTGATGGGAAGATGCCCAGTGCCTTCTTTGTAGGGGCTGCTGTTCCCCCAATTCCTCCAGGGCTCACCAGCACATGTAGGGTGGGCTGCAAAACTCAGAGTGGCCTGGGAGACCCTGACTCCACAGGTCCAACTCAATGCCAGCCACCTTGGTTCCACTCCTCACTCTGGGCAGTAGCACTCTGACCTGCTGCCTGATGCATTCCCCCACTGTGGTGTCCAGCTCTCTCCTCCAGGGCAGCCCTGTGGCCCCATGCCTTTCCCTGTCCTGTAGCTTCTTTGCTTTAATTTGTACTGCACATGCCTCCGTGCCAAGGTCTGGCCCCTGTGACCATCAGATGCAGAACTGAGCAGGCAGGGCCATTGAGTCTGCCATGTCAGGTAGCTATCTCCCACCCTGTGTAGCACCTGGCATATATGAGGGGCAGGGACTCTGTCCCCAAAGAGCCCCAGGACCTTCTTCCAGCAGGAAAGGGGCTGCTGCTCTCTGAGCTGCTTTCCCACATCCATGGCTATGTTCTGGGTCTGTTTTATTCATTAAGTCATTTATTGAGCACCTATGGTTTGCCAGTGGATGGGAGACAGTAACATGGAAGGAAGGAGACTGTCCCCTAGGCTGGCAGGAGGAATGGGTGAGAGATTGTACGAATACATCAAGCTCTGGTGGGAGTGGGGTGATGGCCTCACTTCAGGTATCTACTGAGCACCTACTGTGTGCAGTTGGCCTAGTCTGGCTGCTGTCCTGCAGACACAGCATCTGCACCCCACCCCGGTGTCCCTGGGACATGAGGAGATGGCAGGATCTCAGTGCCGTGGGGTCAGGGTGGGGTGCCTCACCAGGTCTGCATCAGGCCCTCAGATTCTGCCCAAAGAGGAAAAGTACGGCTTCAATATCGAGAAGAAGAACAAGGCCGTGGTGGTGAAGTTAGTCCAGAGGGGCTCATTGGCAGAGGTGAGGCCTCCCGGCTGCTGGAAGGGGCTGTGTGCAGGTAGGAGGGGGCAGCTTGTCAGATCTGGAGACATCAGTGCTGCTTCTATTTTCCACATTGGGGAACAGGGCCCAGGACTCCTGCAAGTACCAGGGAGTGGGAGTGCACCCCCCAATACAGTGTACTCTTGCGTGGCCCAATGGAACACAGTGCTTGCTCTGCGCAGAGGCACTGGGAACGCTTACGTTCTCAGTAAGTTTTCCAAAGAGCTTGGATGATAAAAAACTCAAATAGCAGCAGCTCAAGCAGGATGACTTTGCTGTGCCCTGGAGGAGGCAGGACCACCTGGGCGGTGTCAAAGGAGGGCTGGCTGGGAGGCAGAACTAAGACACAGAGCACAGATTCACAGGGCATAATAACAGATTTGAACATAGACCGTGCTGAAAGTGGAAATGTTCAAAGTTTCCAACTGATTATTCAAAAGAGGAGAGTAAAGATATTTGGGGGGCCAGAAGAGTTCAATGTTGTTGATACTGGAAAACATCTTTGGAGAAAAGACACTATGAAACTCGCCATCGATCATGGTCAACCCAAAACTTTACAACATATATTCAGCCACATGCTACACTACAAATACAGGAAGTAGTTATTGGTTGCTCATTCTCTATGCAACCATGAATACCAAACTTCATTCCCCATTTGAGAACAATGCCCTTGCAAATCACTGTCTCTTTTCTGTTGCTCCCAAGGGACTCCGAATATACCAATCATGATTCCTCTTTTTTCTGGCACAAAAACCATAAGCATAGGTCTTCCCAACTTCACAACACCTTCCCCCAAGACCTACAATTTAAACCAGTTGATTCTGGGGTATGCATCACTAATCCCTGCACTGCTTCTCTTGAGGATGTCCATTAATATTAACAAGAGTCTACAAGATGGCTCCATTCCTCTTGACACTGGAGTTCCAAAGATATTGAGTGAGTAGGTTGTAAATGCCCAGTGATCCTCCTGAATGCTATCAATACAGGCTAATATCGATTCTGCCCTAAAACTTAACTTCATCACTAAGAAATCACAGGCAAGCCTCTACAAAGCAAATGTGTGAGAGAAGTTCCAGGGACAAGAATGGCTGTCTTTTGTGTTCACATCTTGGATTTCCAGTGGACATTGAGGTACATGGGGAAAGTGCTCAGGGATGGAAGTCCCCTTCATTGGCACAGAGTATGGCAGTGTGTACAAAAAGCCTGGAGAGTGCCTGGTACAAGTGTGGTTGTCATTTTTGAATTTCCTGAAACCTCATCCACAATGAGAAGCTAAAGAAAGAACTAAAGTATTATTCTCATAAGAATACTCATGCGAGACCCATGATCTCTGTTCTAAGGAGAGTAGTGTGATCTCAAGGAACAAGTACTCTGAAGAAATGCAGGTGACTGGGAAGCCCACTTGGAGCCCAGGAGCCTGCTGAGAGTTGTAGGTGGAATTGGTTTGCAGTGAAATTGGTGCTGTTTTAGAGTGTTGATTCTTTTGAGAGGAGAGGAGAAGAGAAAGAAAAGGAGATGATGGAAGGTTGTTTTCATTTGTTTGTTATTTCCACAATCCCAGAGTGCTGGTCACTGGAACCCAGGCCTCCAGCATGAGAGGCAGACACTCTACGAGATGGGCTTTATGGCCTGCACTGGAATGGCTTCTCTGAGTTACAATTGATCACTTACAGACATAATTTGTGAAATTATATGCAGCGAAGCAATCATGACCAAGCCAAACAATGTCTATGGAATTCTTATTTCTGGTATTCACATCAATCCAGCAAGGAACCGTTTTTCCTGTCAAACCCAAGCCTAGTCCTGTGTCCTATGGGAAAGATTTTTCCCCTCTTCATTAAGGATGAAAATGGAAGTAGCTGATTGATCCATGAGCAGAAAAATATATCAGGGATCCAAGGACACCAGGAACAAGGGCAGAGGCAGAACTATGTGGGATTGTGAAGATGCTAAATTGGTGACTACAAATAGAGATATTGGGATCTTTCACACATGAATCCCTAGCCATTACATTCAAAACCAACTGACACATTCCTAGAAAGTTTTTTTTCTCATTTTTTCATTTGATCTTTTCTTTGAAAAATTCTAAAGAGCAGAGAGCTATGCATAATGCACAAGCCAGTTCAGGTGCTGGATTGTGCCCACAATCTCAAAAATTGGTGAGCCAGCTGAAGTTTTGCCTCCTGTTCAAAGCCTGTTTCCCCCAGTAAAATTGCTTCAACCAGACACTGTTGGGAGATATAAAAAGGCAAAAGCATGTGGTGATGGCTCATATGATGTGGGGTCCCAGAATCAAAAACTATTGGCAAAAAGAAAACATTCCTCATCTAATTTCTGTTTTCTCATCGTCATGTTTTCAGTTATTAATCTCAAGATTTATTACAAAGTGATAAGTGGCTAAAGTCATATAATTTATCCCTCATTCGTTTCTTTACAATCAATTCCACTCAGAACAATATAAAAATTGGTTGCCAGTTCTCCTGTGACATGAGAGGCATACATGGGAGTACTCCTCTAATCAAAGGGGAAGGACAAGGCATTGGTCAGATAGCTTGTGAAGATCATGTGTTTTCCAGGCTCTGGAAGAAGTCACTTGATTGCACTCACCAGAGTGGTTGTAAATCTTTTGGCAACATGAACTTTTACAAGTGGTTCCAGTAATTTTGCACCTGCACCCCAGATTCCACCTGATGCCATAGAGGAGAGGACTCAGAACACAGAGGCGTCACGGTTCCCATGGCAAACAGAGACCATTCAGGTCCTGGCCACTTCAAACCAACATTCAAGACATGTGGCAGATAAACTGTGAGGGTTAGAGAATAGAAGAATGGAGCAGGGCCAGAGTCTTGCGTTTTTGAAGAAATGATTCTATCCTTGTTGCCCGGGCAACAAGGAAACAGGCTCTAAGCTGTATAGAGTCCCATGATCAAGAAATTCCCCCATATCCAGGCAGGACAAGGGATCCCATTGAAGTCTGAGAGTTCTCACTTCCACCCAGGTCCACTAGGTGGCAATGTGCTCAGTTGGCCGCACCGATCTTGCTGGCAGGCTGCTCATCTGGTGCCTGATTGAGGCTATTAGCCCCCACAAATTCCAGTGGAACAAACTAGGACGGAGGCCTGCTTGAGAGCACGGGGTTCAACAATCTTAGCATGGGCACCAGTGGATTGGCCTTCTGACACCACTCCTCCAGGACTGGTACCACCCTTATTTCCTTCAGAGTCAGGAAACTAACCTAGGGGCCTAGCAGCCACACGCAGAGATGTGTGGTGAGTGCTCACCTCAGTAGAGCATGCCATTCAGTGCGATGTTTTGGATGATAATAGATTTGGGACACATCACATTCCACCTGTCGGGTTTCTCCTCCTATCCTACGAACTCTGGAAAGGAGTCAGATGGAACATGGGAGGTCAGTGTTCCATGTGAAGGTGATTGGCTCCTCTGGTGGCTCATGAAGAGAGGAAGGAGTCATTTCTTCAGCATGTTGGAAGGAGGACAGCACAAACCTGACATGCAGGAGAGTTATTCTCTGTTCACTCCAAAGGCCAGGCACTGCTTCCTTGGCTGCAGCCTTACAACTAGATTGCAACATGAAACAAGTCTGCTGGAATTTTTCCAGGGTCACATCCAATCTAAACAAGATGCAAAAATTTCTTTCCAATCTTTATTCACAAAATGGTTGGACTTAATGTCCAGAAAAATACCTCTCTGTCCAAAGGGTCTGTGGGATATTGCAGGGAGTCCTCTAATCAGCCCCAGGATGGAACAGACCACAAGCTGTGGCATGAATTAACAGCCTGGTTATCGCATGATGAACACAGGTTCACAGGGCATAATAGCAGGTTTGAACATAGACCGTGCTGAAAGTGGAATTGTTCAAAGGTTCCAAGTTGAATATTCAAGAGAGGAGAGGAAGATTATTTGGGGGGCCAGAAGTGCTCAAGGGTGTAAATGCTGGAAAGGATCTTCCGAGAAGAGACATTGTGAAACCTGCCATCGATCTTGGTCAACCCAAAACTCTAAAACATATATTCAGCCACATCCTACACTACAAATACGGGAAGTCGTTATTGGCTGCTCATTCTCTATGCAACCATGAAAACCGAACTTCATTCCCCTTTTGAGAACAACAATGGCCTTCTAAATCCCTGTCTCTTTTCTGTTGCTCCCATGGGACAGCTGAATATGCGAATCATGATTCCCATTTTTTCTGGCACAAGAACAATAAGTACAGGCATTCCCAACTTCACAGCACCTTCCGGTCCCTTTCATTGGCAGAGAGCATGGCAGTGTGTCCAAGAAGGCTGGAGACTGCATCCTACAAGTGCAGTTGTCATTTTTGATTTGCCTGAAACCTGCTGCACAATGAGAAGCTGAAGAAAGTGCTGAAGAATTATTCTCATAAGCATACTCATGTGAGACCTGTGATCTCTGTCCTAAGGAGAGTAGAGTGACTTCATGGAAGAAGTACTCTGAAGAAATGCAGGTGACTGTGCAGCACTGCTCTCTTGGAATACAGTAGTCTGCTGAGAGTTGTTGGTGGAACTGGTTTCCATTGAAATTTGTGCTGTTTAGGAGTGTTGATTTATTGGTGAGGAGAGGAGAAAAGAATGAAAAAGAGATGCTGGAAGGATTGTTTCATTGGTTTGTTATTTACATAATCACAGAGTGCTGGGTACTCGAACCGAGGCCTCCAGCATGAGAGGCAGGCATGCTACAAGATGCAGTATATGGCCTGCACTGGAACGGCTTCTCTGAGTTACAACACTTGATCAACTACAGACATAATTTGTGAAGCTGTATGCAGTGAAGCAATCATGACCAAACCAAACAATCTCTATGGAATTCTTAATTCTCCTTTCCATATCAATCCAGCAAAAATCTTTTTGCCTGTCAAACCCAAGACTAGCCTTGTGTCCTGAAGGAAAGTTTTTTCCCCTCTTCATTAAGGAAGAAAATGGAAGTAGCTGATTGATCCGTGAGCAGAAAAATATATCAGGTGTCCAAGAACACCAGAAACAGGGTCAGAGGCAGGAAAATATGGGATTGAGAAAATTCTAAACTGGTGACTAGAAATGAAGACATTGGGATCATTCACACATGAAACTCTAGCCATTACATTCAAAATCACCTAACACTTTTCTAGAAAGTATTTTTCTTTTTTTTATTTCTTTTGACCTTTTCTTTTAAAAATTCTTAATAGCAGAGAGCTGTGCATAATGCCCAAGCCAGGTCAGGTGCTCGATTTTGCCCACAATATCAAGAATTGGTGAGCATGCTGAAGTTTTGCCTCCTATTCAAAGCCTGTTTTCCTCAGTAAAATTGTTTCAACCAGACGCTGTTGGGAGATATAAACAGGCAAAGGCATGTGGTGATGGCTCATATGATGTGGGGTCCCAGAATCGAAACGTAGTGACAAAAAGAAAACATTCCACATCCAATTTCTATCTTCTCCTCATTATATTTTGAGTTATTACTCTCAAGATTTATTACAAAGTGATAAGTGGCTAAAGTCATATAATTGATCCCTCTTTCATTACGTTGCAATCAATTCTACTCAGAAAAATGTAACAATTGGTTACCAGTTCTCCTGTGACATGAGAGGCACACATGGGACTACTCATCTAATCAAAGTGGAAGGAGCAGGCATTGATCAGCTAGGTTGTGAAGGTTGTGGGTTTTCAAGGCTCTGGAAGGAGAAGTCACTAGATTGCAATCCCCAGAGTGTTTGTAAAGCCTTGGACAGCATGAACTTCCACGAGTGGCTCCAGTGACATTGCACCTGCACCCCAGATTCCATCAGATGTGATAGAGGAGCGGACTTAGAACACAGAGGCATCACGGTTCCCATGGCAATCAGAGACCATTCAGCTCCTGGTCGCTTCAAACCAACAATCAAGACATGTGACTTCTCAGCTGGGAGGGTTAGAGTATAGATGAAGGTAGTGGGTGTCGGGATTTTGTGTTTTTGAAGAAATGATTCTATCCTTGTTGCCCAGGTGACATGGATACAGGCTCTAAACTGTACAGAGTCCTGTGACCAAGACCTTCCCATATCCAGACAGGACAAGGGATCCCATTGAAGTCTGACAGCTCTCACTTCCACCCAGTTCCACTAGTTGTGTCCGTTCTCAGTTGGCCACACTGATCTTGCTGACAGACAGCTCATCTGGCATCTGATGCAGGTTATTAGCCCCCACAAATTCCAATGGAACAAGCTTGGACTGAGCCCTGCTTGAGAGCATAGGGTTCAACAATCTTAGCACAGGCACAAGTGGATTCACCTTCCGACACCACCCCTCCAGGACTGGTACCACCTGGGTTTCCTTCAGAGTCAGGAAACTAACTGAGGGGCCTAGCAGCCACTAGGAGAGATGCTGTGCAGTGCTATGGTTTGGGTGATCATTGATTTGGGACACATCACATTCCACCTGTTGGGTTTCTCCTGCTATCCTACAAAGTCTGGAAATGAGACATATGGAACATGGGAGGTCCATGTTTCATGTGATGGTGTTTGGCTCCTCTGGTGGATCATGAAGAGAGTAGGGAGTCATTTCCTCAGCATGTTGGAAGGAGGACAGCATGAACCTGACATGCAAGGAGGATTGCTCTCTGCTCTCTCCAACGGCCAGACACCTCCTACTTGGCTGTTGCCTTACAACTAGGCTGCAACCTGAAACAAGCCTGCTGGGATTATTCCAGGGACACATAACTTCTAAACAAGATGCAGAAATTACTTGCCAATCTTTATTCACAAAATGGTTCGACTTATTGTCCAGAGAATTACCTCTCTGACACAGGGGCCTGTGGGATATTGCAGAGAGTCCTCTAACCTGCTCCAAGATGGAACAGACCAGAAGGGAGGGATGAAATAACAGCAAAGTGATGGCATGAGGAGCACACATTCACAGGGCATAATAGCAGGTTTGAACATAGACCGTGTTGAAACTGGAATTGTTCAAAGCTTCCAAGCTTAATATTCAAAAGAGGAGAGTAAGGATATTTAGGGTCTCAGAAACACTCAAGGGTGTTGATGCTGGAAAACATCTTCAGAGAATAGACATTATCAAACCCGCCATTGATCATGGTCAACCAAAAACTCTACAACATATATTCAGCCACATCCTACACTACAAATACAGGAAGTCATTATTGGCTGCTCATTCTTCTATGCAACCATGAGTACCGAACTTCATTCCCCTTTTGAGAACAACAATGCCCTTGCAAATCCCTGTCTCTTTTCTGTTGCTCTCACAGGACAGCTGAATATACGAATCATGATTCGTATTTTTTATGGCACAAGAACCAAAATTATGGGCCTTCCCAACTTCACAGCCCCTTCCCCCATGACCAACGATTTAAGCCAGTTGATCCAGGGATATGCAACACTAATCCCTGCACTGCTGCTCTTGAGGATGTCCATGAATATTAACAATAGTTTACAGAAGTGCTGCAATCATCTTGACACTGGAGCTCCAATGCTATTGGATGTGGAGTTTGTAAATGTCCAGGGAACTTCCCGAATGCTATCAGTACGGGGTAAAATTGATTCTTCCCCAAAACCTAAATTTATTCACTAGGAAATCACAGGCAAGCCTCTACAAAGCAAATGTGTGAGAGACGTTCCAGGGACAAGACTGGCTGACTTTTTTTTATTTCAAACAAATGGGATACATGTTGTTTCTCTGTTTGTACATGGCATAAAGGCATACCATTTGTGTAATCATAAATTTACATAGGGTACTGTTTTTTGATTCATTCTGTTATTTTTTCCCTTCTCCCTCACCCTCCCACCCCTCTTTTTCCTCTACACAGTCCTTCCTTCCTCCATTCTCGCCTGCCTCCCTAACCCTAACTCTAAATCTAACACTAACCCTTCCCACCCCCCATTTTAGTCATCATCCACTTAAAAGTGATACCATTCGTCCTTTGGTTTTTTGAAATTGGCTTATCAAAGTTAGCATGATATTCTCCAGTTTCATACATTTGCCTGCAAATGCCATAATTTTATCATTCTTTATGGCTGAGTAATATTCCATTGTATATATATACCACAGTTTCTTTACCCATTCATCAGCTGAAGGACATCTGGCTTGGTTCCACAATCTGGCTATTGTGAATTGAGCAGCTATGAACATTGATGTGGCTTTATCTCTGTAGTATGCTGATTTTAAGTCCTTTAGGTATAGGCCAAGGAGTGGGATATCTGGATCAAATGGTGGTTCCATTCCAAGTTTTCTAAGGAATCTCCACACTGTTTTCCAGAGTGGCTGCACTAATTTGCAGCTCCACCAGCAATGTATGAGTGTACCTTTCTCCCCACATCCTCTCCAACACCTGTTGATGCTTGTATTCTTGATAATCACCATTCTAATTGGGGTGAGATGGAAACTTAGGGTGGTTTTGATTTGCATTTCTCTTATTACTAGAGATGTTGAACATTTTTTCATGTTTGTTGATTGTTTGTAGATCTTCTTCTGTAAAGTGTCTATTCATTTCCTTAGCCCATTTGTCGACTGGATTATTTGCATTCTTGGTGCAGAGTTTTTTGAGTTCTTCATAGATTCTGTAGATTAGTGCTCTATCTGAATTATGATTGGCAACGATTTTCTCCCACTCTGTAGACTTTTTCTTCACATTGCTGATAGTTTCCTTTGCTGAGAGAAAGCTTTTAAATTTGAATCTATCCCAGTTATTGATTCTTGCTTTTATTTCTTGGACTATGGGAGTCCTGTTGAGGATCTCTGGTCCTAAGGACTGGCTGACTTTTGTGTTCACATCTTGGATTTCCAGTAGATTGAGGTACACAGGGAAAGTGCTATGTGATGGAAGTCCCTTGCATTGGTAGAGAGTATGGCAGTGTGTAAAAGAAACCTGGAGAGTGCCTGGTACAAGTGCAGTTCTCATTCTTGAATTGCCTGAAACTAGCTACACAATGAGAAGCTGAAGAAAGTGCTGAAGAATTATCCTCATAAGCATACTCACGTGAGACCCGTGAACTTTGTCCTAAGGAGAGTTGAGTGACTTCATGGAAAAAGTACTCTGAAGAAATGCAGGTGGCTGTGCAGCACTGCTCTCTTGGAGCCCAGTAGCCTGCTGAGAGATGTTGGTGGAATTGGTGTGCATTGAAATTGGTGTTGTTTGGGAGTGTTGATTCTTTGGTGAGGAGGAGAAAAAAACAAAAAATAGACGTTGGAAAGTTGGTTTTGTTTCTTTGTTATTTCCACAATTGCAGAGTGCTTAGAACTCGTTTACGGGCCTCCAGCATGAGAGGCAGGTACTCTATGATATGGACTATATGGCCTGCACTGGAACGGCTTCTCTGAGTTACAACCCTTGATCACCTACAGACATAATTTTTGAAATTGTATGCTGCGAAGCAATCATGAACAAGCCAAACAATGTGTATGAAATTCTTAATTCTTCTGTTCACATGAATCCAGGAAAAATCTTTTTTGTCCTGTCAAACACAAGCCTAACCCTGTGTCCTGAGGGAAAGTTTTTTCCCTTCTTCATTAAGGATGAAAATGGAAGTAGCTGATTGATCTGTGAGCAGAAAAATATATCAGGGATCCAAGGTCACCAGGAACAGAGGCAGAGGCAGGACTATGTGGGATTGAGAAAATGCTAAATTGGTGACTACAAATGGAGATATTGGGATCATTCACACATGAATCCCTAGCCATTACATTTAAAATCACATAAAACTTTCCTAGAAAGTATTTTATTTTATTTTTCTTTTTAACTTTTCTTTGAAAAAGTCTAAAGAGCAGAGAACTGTGCATAATGCACAAGCCAATTCAGGTGCTGGATTTTGCCCACAATATCAAGAATTGGTGAGCAAGCTGAAGTATTGCCTCCTTTCCAAATCCTGTTTCCCTCAGTAAAAATGTTAGACAGACTCTTTTGGGAGATATAAACTGGAAAAGGCATGTGGTGATGGCTCATATGATGTGGGGTGCCAGAATCAAATCATGGTGGCAAAAAGAAAACATTCCTCATCCAATTTCTATCTTCTCCTCGCTATTACTCTCAAGATGTATTACAAAGTGATGAGTGGCTAAAGTCATATAATTGATTCCTCTTTCATTTCCTTGCAATCAATTCTCTTCAGAAAAATGTAACAATTGGTTACAAGTTCTCCTGTGACACATGGGAGTACTCCTCTAATCAAAGGGGAAGGAGCAGGCATTGATGAGCTAGGTTGTGAAGTTCATGAGTTTTCAAGGCTCCGGAAGGAGAAGGCACTTGATTGCAAACCCCATAGTGTTTGTAAAGCCTTGGAAAAAAATGAACTTTCACGAGTGGCTCCAGTGCCATTGAACCTGGACCCCAGATTCCACCTGAAGTCCGATAGGAGTGGACTCAGAACCCAGAGGCATCAAGATTCCCATGGCAACCAGAGACCATTCTGCTCCTGGCTGCTTCAAACCAATATTCAAGACATGTGGCTGCTCAGCTGTGAGGGTTAGGTTATAGATGAAGGGAGTGGGTTTCAGGGTTTTGTGTTTTTGAAGAAATGATTCTATCCTTGTTGCCAGGGCGACAAGGAAACAGGCTCTAATCTGTATAGAGTCCCATGAGCAAGAAATTCCCCCATATCCAGGCAGAACAAAGGATCCCATTGAAGTCTGACAGCTCTCATTTCCACCCAGGTCCACTAGGTGGCTCTGTGCTCAGTTGACCATACCAATATTGCTGACAGGCAGCTCATCTGGCTCCTGATGCAGGCTATTAGCCCCCACAAATTCCAGTGGAACAAGCTGGGACTGAGCCCTGCTTGAGAGCACGGGGTTCAACAATCTTAGACAGGCACCAGTGGATTCACCTTCTGATACCACTTCTCCAGGTCTGGTACCACCCGGGTTTCCTTCAGTGTCTAGAAACTAGCCTAGGGGCCTAGCAGCCACATGGAGAGATGTGTGGTGAGTGCTCACCTCAGTGGAGCATGCAGTGCAGCACGATGGTTTGGGTGATCATTGATTTGGGACACATCACATTCCACCTGTCGGGTGTCTCCTCCTATCCTTTGAAGTCTGGAAAGGATACAGATGGAACTTGGGAGGTCCATGTTTCATGTGATGGTGTTTGGCACTTCTGGTGGCTCATGAAGAGAGTAGGGAGTTATTTCCTCAGCATGTTGGAAGGAGGACAGCATGAACCTGACATGCAAGGAGAGTTGTTCTCTGCTCAGTTCAATGCCCCGGCACCTCCTCCTTGGCTGCTGCCTAACAACTAGGCTGCAACCCAAAACAAGCCCACTGGGATTATTCCAGGGTCACTTCAAATCTAAACAAGAAGCAGAAATTTCTTGCCAATTTTTATTCACAAATTGTTTTGAGTTATTGTCCAGATACATACCTTTCTGTTGCAAGGGCCTCTGGGATATTGCAGGGAGTCCTCGAACCAGTCCCAAGAAGGAACAGACCACAAGGTGGAGGATGAATTAACCGCATGGTGATGGCATGATGAGCACAGATTCATAGGGCATAACAGCAGGATTGAACATAGACTGTGCTGAAAGTGAAATTGTTCAAAGTTTCCAAGCTGAATATTCAAAAGAGGAGAGTAAGGATATTTGGGGAGATAGAAGCGCACAAGGGTGTTGATGCTGGAAAACATCTTCAGAGAAGAGACACTATGAAAACCGCCATCGATCATGGTCAACCGAAATCTCTACAACATGTATTCCTCCACATCTTACACTACAAATATGGGAAGTCGTTATTGGCTGCTCATTTTCCATGCAACCATGAATACCGAACTTCATTCCCCTTTTGAGAAAAACAATGCCCTTGCAAATCCCCTTCTCTTTTCTATTGCTCACATTGGACAGCTGAATATACGAATCATGATTCCAATTTTTTCTGCACAAGAACCTTAGGATAGGCCTTTCCAACTTCACAGCACCTTTCCACGACCAACAATTTAAGCCAGTTGATCCTGGGATATGCAACACTAACCCCTGCACTGCTTCTCTTAGGATGTCCATCAATATTAACAAAAGTCTACATAAGTGCTCCAATCCTCTTGACACTGGAACTCCAATGATATTGGGTGAGTAGGTTGTAAATGCCCTGTGATCTTCCTGTATGCTATCAGTACAGGCTAACATGGATTCTGCCCCAAAACCTAAGTTTATTCACTAAGAAATCACAGGCAAGCCTCTACAAAGCAAATGTGTGAGAGACGTTCCAGGGACAAGTCTGGCTGACTTTTGTGTTCACATCTTGGTTTTCCAGCAGACATTGGGGTACACATGGATAGTGCTCCAGGGGTGGAAGTCCCTTTCATTGGCAGAGTATGGCAGTGTGTAAAAGAAGCATGGAGGGTGCCTGGTACAAGTGCGGTTGTCATTTATGAATTGCGTGAAAACCTACTGCACAATGAGAAGCTGAAGAATGTGCTGAAGAATTATCCTCATGAGCATACTCATGGATACCTGCTTTTTCTTTCCTAAAGAAAGTAGAGTGACTTCATGGAAAAAGTACTCTGAAGAAATGCAGGTGACTGTGCAGCACTACTCTCTTGGAGCCCAATAGCCTGCTGAGAGTTGTTGGTGGAATTGGTTTGCATTGAAATTGGTGTTGTTTAGGAGTGTTGATTCTTTAGTGAGGAAAGGAGAAAAGAATGAAAAAGAGACGCTGGAAGGTTGGTTTCATTTGTTTGTCATTTCCACAATCGCAGAGTACTTAGTACTTGAACTGGGGCCTTCAGCATGAGAGGCAGGCACTCTACAATATGGACTATATGGCCTGCACTGCAATGGCTTCTCTGAGTTACAACACTTGATCAGCTACAGACATAATTTGTGAAATTTTATGCAGTGAAGCAATCATGAGCAAGCCAAACAATGTCTATGGAATTCTTAATTCTCCTGTTCAATCAATCAAGCAAAAATCTTTTTTGCCTGTCAAACCCAAGCCTAGCACTGTGTCCTGAGAGAAAGTTTTTTCCCCTCTTCATTAAGGATGAAAATGGAAATAGCTGATTGATCCATGAACAGAAAACTATATCAGGCATCCAAGGTTGCCAGGAACAGGGGCAGAGGCAGGACTATGTGGGATTGAGAAAATGCAAAATTGGTGACTACAAATGGAGACATTGGAATCAATCACAATGAATCCCTAGCCATTATATTCAAAATCACCTAACAATTTCCTAGAAAGAATTTTTTTTTTATTTTTACTTTTGATCTTTTATTTGAAATGTTCTAAAGAGCAGAGATCAGAGCATAATGAACAAGCCAGTTCAGGTGCTGGATTTTGCCCACAATCTCAAGAATTGTTGAGCCAGCTGAAGCTTTCCCTCATTTTCAAAGCCAGTTTCCCTCAGTAAAATTGTTTCTGCCAGATGCTCTTGGGAGATATAAACAGGCAAAAGCATGTGGTGATGGCTCAGTTGGCCACACCAATCTTCCTGACAGGCAGCTCATCCTGCTCCTGATGCAGGCTAGTAGCCCCACAAATTCCAGTGGAACAAGCTGGGACTGAGCCCTGCTTGAGAGCATGGGGTTCAGCAATCTTAGCACAGGCACCAGTGGATTCACCTTTTGACACTACTCCTCCAGGACTGGTACCACCCGGGTTTCCTTCAGAGTCAGGAAACTAAACTAGGTTCTTAGCAGCCACATGGAGAGATGTGTGGTGAGTGCTCACCTCAGTAGAGCATGCAGTGCAGCATGATGGTTTGGGTGATCATTGATTTGGGACACATCACATTCCACCTGTCGGGTGTCTCCTCCTACCCTTTGAAGTCTGCAAAAGAATACAGATGGAACTTGGGAGGTCCATGTTCCATGTGATGGTGATTGGCTCCTCTGGTGGCTCATGAAGAGAGTAGGGAGTCATTTCCTCAGCATGTTGGAAGGAGGACAGCATGAACCTGACATGCAAGGAGAGTTGTTCTCTGCTCAGTTCAATGCCCCGGCACCTCCTCCTTGGCTGCTGCCTAACAACTAGGCTGCAACCCAAAACAAGCCCAGTGGGATTATTCCAGGGTCACTTCAAATCTAAACAAGAAGCAGAAATTTCTTGCCAATTTTTATTCACAAATTGTTTTGAGTTATTGTCCAGATACATACCTTTCTGTTGCAAGGGCCTCTGGGATATTGCAGGGAGTCCTCGAACCAGTCCCAAGAAGGAACAGACCACAAGGTGGAGGATGAATTAACCGCATGGTGATGGCATGATGAGCACAGATTCACAGGGCATAATAGCAGGATTGAATATAGACCGTGCTGAAAGTGGAATTGTTCAAAGTTTCCAAGCTGAATATTCAAAAGAGGAGAGTAAGGATATTTGGGGAGATAGAAGCGCTCAAGGGTGTTGATGCTGGAAAACATCTTCAGAGAAGAGACAACATGAAAACCGCCATCGATCATGGTCAACCAAAATCTCTACAACATATATTCCTCCACATCCTACACTACAAATATGGGAAGTCGTTATTGGCTGCTCATTTTCTATGCATCCATGAATACTGAACTTGTTTTCCTGTTGTCTGATGTGGGTTGGCCTCTCGGGAAGGGAGTGAGTGCAATGGTGCCTTTTGCCCAGACACCGGGAGTCAGGTTCTGTGACGCAGACTCAACTTATTCAGGAAGTGCAATAGTTTATATATGAAGTGAGAGCCAATGATCTTAATGAGATAACCAGGCCACTGCTCAGGTTACATGTTTACACTACTGTACTATATGGAAGAGCAGACTTCTACGGGTGACCAGGGAGGTCCCAGAGGCATTGGGTCATCACAGAGTGTTCTCATGTGACATGAAGAGAGCCCAGTGTTCTGTGCTCAAGCCCAGTCCATGCCTTGGATCCATGCCTGGTACACCCCAGGATTCTCTTCATTTTTCACCTTTTTTTTTTTTCCATCATAACCTGAGTTAACATGATCTGTCTGCTCTCAATTTTTGAGGTTCTTTTACAAAGGCAGTGAATACATACAAATTATATTACAATGCCAGCAAGGGAAAGGCCAATTAATGTAATATTTACAGGATCAATTATGGAGGTGATTTTGTTCCATAATCGTGTGAAGAAAGAAGCATTTAGTACAAGTTGAGCTCGGGTTTCATTGAATGACAGGATTGCATGACCCAGTTTGAGCGTTAAGTTTTGAAATTGGGAGTTCCAAGGCCCCCTTAAATACATACTTAATTCTTGCCTCCACTTAGTTACATTGTCAAGTGTTACCTAGTTTCACAAACATAGGGTAATAGGGATTACATTGTAGACCCATTGTTATTTGCATAATATCTATTCTTTCATTTGTGACATCCATTTGTTGCTGTAAATTAGGATACCTCCTTGTATTAATGTACTAGTTTTGTGTTGAATAGCGAAGACTTCACTGACTCTAGTAGCCTGTGCATTTAGCACTGCGTCATTAGCACCAGTCTGTACCAAGGCTATCATGGCAACAGTTGAAGCAGATAGAGCAGCGATGATGATACCTGCAAGCAATGCAGTAAGTCCAAAATCTCTTTTAGCACGTATTAACTGTACATTTTTAGTAAGAACTATTGGTTGAATAGTATGAGTATCATTTGATATTGCCCAAATATAAGGAGGTACTCTAGCTAACAATGCAGTTGAAAACTTAGGAGACCAACAATTGGTCAGGAAGCACTGTATAGAATTATCACAATATACAGACCTATTGGTGGTTTGATTAGAAACAATGAAATAAAATAGATGTTGAACACAGAGGCGCATTAAACATTTGTGAAGATGTTCCATTAAAACGAGTCCCATTGAGGAAAAGCATAGCTCCTATATCTAAACACCTCTGCTGATTGCATAGCAATTGAGTACCTAATAGTGAGGCACTTCCAGAAGAATTATAATACATTTTCTGTGACCTTGGGATGGGTTTTGAGTCATTTATTACTAAAGGTCTGGCAAAGGGTGAAAGCTGCTGGGTAAATCTAAAGGGAGTGTGACTTTGCACACATTGGCAGGGATGTTTACATTTTTAGTGATATTGGCAGGAATCCATGGGCAGACAGGCAAACTGGGGAAAGCATCTGTACAACTATTCTTAGATACAGAAGTTAATTTAACTGGCCTAAGACCTGTGATGTTTCCTATGGTATGATCTAGGAGAGTATCAGGGCATAAGCAGATCACTTGATCACATAATGAGAGTTCAGAAGTGGAGGAGCAATTGGACAACTTCATGATTAGCCATCTACCAGTAGTGTTAACAGTAGTATTAAATCAAGCTGGATGAGGAGGTGCTGAAGTGTCAGGAATGCCTATGGAAGTATTAGAAATTAAAATAGAAGGCAGGACATCTGTATCTAAGACTAATGGCATCACCATGGACGGATTGGGGATAGCAATAATTGTTGCACCAATGTGGTGAGAGTTGGCAGTGATAATAGCACACAATAGTAAAAACAAAGTGGATGGGGAAGTATCACCTTCAGGAGCCATTTGTTGAGCCTCCTGAGCTACCCTCTTTAATCCCCCCCAAATTACTGGAGGTGCATGGTGACCTCTTTTCTTCCTTCATTTTTCTTGTGTGTTTGATTATTGTCCTTGTCTGACTGAGGAGCCCTCTGTCTCCTCAAGGCAGAACCTCTTCAGTTCCTCCATCGGGGTTTGCGAACGTCTTTTCTTGTTGCCCTCCATGCGATGTAGTGGGCTTGACTAATCTGGCTGGTATCCAAATTGGTGTAGACTCACCTTCTGGGAAAACACAAGCAAAACCTCACCCCTGAGTTAGTAAAGGGCGTGCTCCACGAAGGCAATTTGATAGGGGTTCCTTCCAATACACCAATGGCAGAGGAGTGTTTCTGGGAAAGAAACCCCAATGCTTCATGGCTGGTGAGATACCGTGGTCATCAAAGGTTAGGAATTTCAGAGTGAACAGAATGTGATTGAGTGTATATGATGGGGGCATATGTGTTCCCTCTTCTCCACCTTTTTCTTTTTGTAGTTGAGTTTTTATAGTATGGTGTGTTCATTCTACAATTCCTTGACCTTTTGGATTGTATGGGATTCCTGTAATTACTTTGATATTCCAAGTAGATGACCAAGTTTTGAATTTGTTTGAGATATATGCAGGTCCATTGTCTGTCTTGATGGCCCAAGGCACACCTATAAATAGTATGGCACCCATGCATGCTTGAATAACATGTTTTGCAGTTTTCCCAGTTAATGGAGTGGCATATGTGAATTTGGAGTATGTATCTACAATGACGTGTACATACTTAAGCTTCCCAAACGATGGTATGTGAGTGATGTCCATTTGCCATAACTTACTAGGTGAGAGGCCCTTAGGATTTACACCTTGTGGTTGTAAAGGTCCTAAAGGCAATAGAGGGGCACATTTACTGCATGCTTGTGTGAGATGCCTGCATTGTTGGATAGTCAATTGGCGATACAAAGTTGTTATGGACTTACTGGAAAAATCGAACTTGGCATGTAATTTACGTGCTTGCTGTAAGGCTTCTTGTTGTGTTAACATTATGTATCTATCAATTTCATCATTACCTTTAGAGATAGGTCCTGGCAAATAGGAGTGTGCTCTCACATGTTGTATATACCAAGGAAATTGTCTATGTTCCAAGATTAACTTTAATTCCTGCAAATAAGGATCTATTGCTTTGTCTTGAACATGAAATGAGGAGTGAGCTATGCCTTTACTTACCTGTACAACATAAATGCTCTCTGAGAACACATTTAGAGGCTCCTTTTGAAATTGCTCTAAGGCTAAAGAAAGTGCTCTTAGTTCTCCTTGTTGAACCGAGCCTCCATGGGGGGCTCTGTGCTTTTTAGGTGAGGAAGGTCCATAATAAATGAATCCACAATTGTATTTATTAGCATCTGTAAAAAGGGTTGCAGCTCCTGGAATAGGTTTACCAGTGGGCCAACAAAAGGGAGTGGGTTTTAACTGTAATGTTTTTAATCCCTATATAAGTCTATCAGGAGGATAATGTGAATCGATAATGCCTGGGAATCCACAACTACAGCTTGGAAAAGTGGTTCAGTTATAATAAGATGATCTACTATATGTTTTTCTAATGGCATGATAAGGATATCTGGGTTCTTATTAAAGACCTTTTGAGTTACATTTCATAACTGTAGACCCAGAAGCCCTAAAAGCTGTATAAAAGGTGTAATTTTGTGTGTTTTGTTGTAAGCTAAATGCACCCAAAATATTGGACCTTGTTGATTTAGCACCCCTATTAGTAACCCAGGGGTGGCTATGCAAATGGCTTGTATGGGGAGACTTGGATCATATCTGACTAACTGAGCTTGCTTTAAAACATTATTTATTTTGTTAATTACTTCTTTAACTTGTGTTGTTAGATGTCTCTTTGAAGTAGGGTCAGCATTCCCCTTTAATAAGTTAAATAATGGTGCCAACTGAGCAGTGGAAACAGGAATAAAACTTCTTAGCCAATTGATTTGGCCACACAATTGTTGCAGTTCAGCTAATGAATAACTATTCTGTACTAACAGTTGTGGTCTTGCCAGAGAAATAGATTTCCATAATTTAAACCCTAAAAATGTAATTGGGGCTACTTTTTAATTTTTTTCTTCGGCAATTTTAAGACCCAATATTTCTAAATTTCTTAAAAATTGTTGAAGGCACTTATTTAAGCAGTCTGGTTCGTGATGTGCTAATAATATATCATCCATGTAATGTATAATAAGGCATTTTTCTTGTAGGGGCCTTGTGGCATGAGTGACATAATGCTGACAAATGGTTGGACTATTTTTCTTTCCTTGAGGCAATACTTTCCAATGATACCTTTGCATAGGGAACTGATGGTTGGGCTCGTATACTGAGAAGGCAAAGTAAGGCTTATCTTTTTCATGAAGAGGAATGGAGAAAAAACAGTTCCTAATATCAAGTATAATTATGTGAAAATTAAAGGCAATGGCAACTGGGTGTGGTAAACCAGGCTGTAAAGTCCCCATATTTTTCATGTGAGCATTCACAGCTCTTAGATCATGTAATAGTCTCCATTTTGATTTATTCCTTTTATGTATGACAAAAATTGGTGTATTATGTGGACTTGTAGATGGCTCAGTATGACCCTTGACTAGTTGTTCTTGTACTATGAGCTTTAGGTGTTTTAATTTTTCATTTGTTATAGGCCACTGTTCCACCCAAATGGTATCTTGAGTGTCCCACTGCAATGGAATAGGTTCAGGTTTTTGTACTAATGGAACAGTGGCCCTTAGAATTGGGGGTGCTGATTACTGCACCCTGTTTTTTCTTGCACAACAATATCTTGGTAAAATTCTCTATCATCAGTGGTTAGCACAGCATACATTTCCTGCAGAATATCCCTGCCCCACAAGTTCATTGGCAATCCTTCTGCTAACAAGGGCTTAATGGCTCCCATTTCCCCATTGGGATCCTTCCAAATGATAGGGTAAATTACATCCCTGGTAGGTTGTAGTCCTCCTACTCCTTGAATATTGGGACCAGTTTTAGTTTTCCATTTCATTTTTTCTGCTTCTTCCATTCTGATAATAGTAACATCAACTCCTGTGTCAACAACACCCTTGAAAGGAACTCCATCTAATTGGAGTACCATTTGGGATTTGGCTTCAGATATTGGAATGGTCCACATTATTTTGGGATGTCCTCTTACTTGCAGGGCTGAGGACCGCCCCATGCCCCGTTTAAAGGCTTTCTATCAACCTTCTCTTTAGAATGACCATCACGTGCCCAGTGGAACCCCTTTTTGCATATAGGGCATTTAGAGGGTGGTAATCTTGGTTTTGCTCTAATTTGTGTACTCCCCAGCCTACTAGGGCACTCTTTCTGGCAATGGCCTAACCCTCCACATGACCAACAAGTTTGATTTTTAGTCCCTCTGTTGCCCTCAGTTTCCTTTAACTTCATGCATGCAGAAAAAGCTTCAGCTAAAGCAGCAGCATGAGCTGATGCAGTACCTAGGTCCATGGTTGCTATAATCCAGTCATCAATAGAGCCACCCTTAAAGGGAGTAATAGCTCTCCTAGCTTCTGAGGTGGCTCCTTCCCATAATATTTCCTTCAAGAGAGCTTCTGCTGCCTCTGCATGTTGAATCTTTCTAGTTATTGCCTCAGAGGCATGTGCAACAAAATCTGAGAAAGGTTCAGTAGGTTTTTGTACTAACTGTTTTAATGACTTAGTTCCTCCTTTGCTAGGGATCTGTTTTAAGGCTTGCAGGGCACATAGGTGCACTTGATCGAAATACTGAGGTGGGCCTTGTACCTGAACAGCTGGTGAAGCATAGACTCCTTCTCCCTGTAAACATTCAGCATCTAACTGTACTCCTGCCCTACTATTCCTTTCAGCCTGTTGCTCACATTGATCATGGAACCCTGCTTTCCATAGGAGGTACTCACCAGAGCCTAATATTATATGACACAAATCTTTTCAGTCCTTGGGAGTGTTAAGGTCAAGACTAAAATTCCCTATTAACTAAGTAGCATAAGGGGAATGAAGACCATCCTCTTGAATTGCTTTCCTAATAGTAGTAATTGTCTTTTGTTCTTTTTTTTTTTTCTTTTTTCCTGCGGTACTGGGATGCGAGGCAAGCACTCTACTAGCTGAGCTATCTCCCCAGCCCTGTCTTTTGTTCTTGAGGATACCAATTCAAAGGCCGTTGGGCTGTTCTATTGACATTTACTGGAAAAGCTTGTAAAGGAGTCCCCCAATTACGATCCCTAGTTTGACATAAGTCATTAAAATGTGGTCCCTAAGGGCTACTATTTGAATATGCTGGAGGAGCAGAAACAGATTCTTCAGTTACCCATGGTGAATCCTTACTGTCATTTGATGGTGATGTAACATTTTGGCCACAAGATGGCAGTACAGGATAAAGCTGACTAGGCCGAGACTGTGGATGATTCTCATCCTCCTTATCTCTAAATTCCTGTGGTTTTTCTAGCTCTTGTTTTTCCCGGTTTTCTACTGTTGCCTGGTGACTGGCATGCATAGTTTTGTCTTCCTTTTAACTGTTCCCAGGCTCTACTTGAGCAGCCAGAATATTCTGTAAGTCTAAGTGCTTTTCCTCAGGGATTCCCCTAAGGCATGCTAAAAAGAGCAGTAACAATTGGATAAAAACTGAGAGGGTAAATTTTACATTCCTGTATTTCTTTTCTATGGGCTAAATGTATAACACTTTCCAATGACTCAGGATCCCATATTTTATCTAATGCCATCCATGGGGCACAATCTACAACATTGTCCCATACATTTATAGTCTCTTTTTCTGAGACTTTTACTCACCTACTCCTTAGTAGCGCTTGTAAGTCTCGCGCCTGGGTAACTCTAACCGAAGGCGGTAGATTCCCCATAAGGAGGTCACTCACCCAGCAGCTCTGCGGGCTTTGTCTTCCTCTGAGGCCCCATGTTGGGTGCCAAAATGTTGTGACATGTGGATTGGCCACTCGGGAAGGGAGTGAGTGTGATGGTGCCCCTTTGCCCAGACACCGGGAGCCAGGTTCTGTGATGCAGACTCAATTTATACAGGAAGTGCAATAGTTTATATATGAAGTGAGAACCAATGATTTTAATGAGATAGCCAGGCCACTGCTCAGGTTACATGTTTACACTACCATACTACAGGGAAGAGCAAGCTTCTAATGGGGACCAGGGAGGCCCAAGAGGCATTGGGTCAACACAGAGTGCTCTTATGTGACATGAAGAGAGCCCAGGGTTCTGTGCTCAAGCCCAGTACATACTTTGTATCCATGCCTGCTACACCCCAGGATTCTCTTCAATTCCCCTTATGAGAATAACAATGCCCTTGCAAATCCCTTTCTCTATTCTATTGCTCCCATGGGACAGTCAAATATACAAATCATGATTCTTATTTTTTTCTGGCACAAGAACCCTAAGGATAGGCCTTCCCAACTTCACAGCACCTTCACCCATGACCAACAATTTAAGCCAGTTGATCCTGGGATATGCAACACTAACCCTGCACTGTTTCTCTTGAGGATGTCCATCAATATTAACAAGAGTCTACAAAAGGGCTCCAATCCTCTTGACACTGGAGATCCAATAATATTGGGTGAGTAGGTTGTAAATGCCCTGTGATCTTCCTGTATGCTATCAGTACAGGCTAAAATTGATTCTGCCCCAAAACCTAAGTTTATTCACTAAGAAACCACAGGCAAGCCTCTACAAAGCAAATGTGTGAGAAAAGTTCCAGGGACAAGACTGGCTGACTTTTGTGTTCACATCTTGGATTTCCAGTAGACATTGAGGTACACATGTAAAGTGCTCCGGGGTGGAAGTCCCTTTCATTGGCAGAGAGTATGGCATTTTGTAAAAGAAGCCTGGAGAGTGTCTGCTACAAGTGCGGTTTTCATTTTTGAATTGCCTGAAACCTGCTGCACAATGAGAAACTGAAGAAAGTGCTGAAGAATTATCCTCATAAGCATACTCATGCGAGACCCGTGATCTCTGTCCTAAGGAGAGTAGAGTGATTTCATGGAAAAAGTACTCTGAGGAAATGCAGGTGACTGTGCAGCAGTGCTCTCTTGGAGCCCAGTAGCCTGCTGAGAGTTGCTGGTGGAATTGGTTTGCATTGAAATTAGTACTGTTTGGGAGTGTTGTTTCTTTGGTGAGGAGAGGAGAAAAGATCGAAAAAGAGACGGTGGAAGGTTGGTTTCGATTTTTTGTTATTTCCAAAATCACAGATTGCTTAGAACTCGAACCCAGGCCTCCAGCATGAGAGGCAGGCACTCTACAATATGGACTATTTAGCCTGCACTGGAATGGCTTCTCTGAGTTACAACACATGATCACCTACAGACATAATTTGTGAAATTGTATGCAGCAAAGAAAGCCAAACAATGTCCATGGAATTCTTAATTCTCCTATTCACATCACTTCAGCAAAAATCTTTTTTGCCTATCAAACCCAAGCCAAGCCCTGTGTCCTGAGGGAAACTTTTTTCCCCCCTTCACTAATGATGAAAATGGAAGTAGCTGATTGATCCATGGGCAGAAAAATATATCAGGGTCCACGGTTGCCAGGAACATGGGCAGCAGCAGGATTATGTTGGATTGAGAAGATGCTAAATTGCTGACTACAAATGGAGATATTGGGATCATTCACAATGAATCCCTAGATATTTCACTCAAAAATCACCTAAAACTTTCCTAGAAAGTATTTATTTTATTTTTACTTTTGACCTTTTCTTTGAAAAATTCTAAAGAGCACAGAGCTGTGCATAATGCACAAGCCAGTTCACATGTTGGATTTTGCCCACAATCTCAAGAATTGGTGACTCAGCTGAAGTTTTGCCTCCTTTTCAAAGCCAGTTTCCCTCAGTAAAATTGTTTCAGCCAGACGGTGATGGGAGATATTAACAGGCAAAGGCATGTGATGGCTCATATGATGTGGGGTCCCAGAATCGAAACATGGTCGCAAAAAGAAAACATTCCTCATCCAATTTTTATCTTCAACTTCTTATGTTTTCAGTTATTACTCTCAAGATTTATAACAAAGTGATAAGTGGCTAAAGTCATATAATTGATCCCTCTTTCATTTCTTTGCAATCAATTCTACTCAGAAAAACGTAAAAATAGGTTACCAGTTCTCCTGTGACATGAGAGGCACACATGGGATTGCTCCTCTAACCAAAGGGGAAGGAGCAGGCATTGGTCAGCTACGTTGTGAAGGTCGTGGGTTTTCAAGGTTCCCGAAGAAGTCACTTGATTGCAATTCACAGAGTGTTTGTAAAGCCTTGGGCAACATGAACATTCATGAGCGGCTTCAGTGACATTGAACCTGCAACCCAGATTCCACCTGACATCATAGAGGAGTGGACTCAGAACACAGAGGCCTCACAGTTCCCATGGCAACCAGAGACCAATCAGGTCCCGTTCGCTTCAAACCAACATTCAAGACATGTGGCTGCTCAGCTGTGAGGGTTAGAGTGTAGATAAAGGGGGCGGGTGCCAGGATTTTGTGTTTTTGAAGAAATGATTCTATCCTTGTTGCCAGGGCGACAAGGAAACAGGCTCTAAGTTGTATAGAGTCCCGTGAGCAAGAAATTCCCCCATATCCAGGCAGGACAAGGGATCCCATTGAGGTCTGACAGCACTCATTTCCACCAAGGTCCACCAGGTGGCGCTGTGCTCAGTTGGCCGCACAGATCTTGCTGACAGGCAGCTCATCTGGCTCCTGATACAGGCTATTAGGCCCCACACCTCCTGTGCAAAAAGCTGGGATTGAGGCCTGCTTGAGAGCACGGGTTCAACAATCTTAGCAGAGACACAAGTGGACTCGCTTTCCGACACCACTCTTCCAAGACTGGTATCATCCGGGTTTCCTTCAGAGTCAGGAAACTAGCCTAGGGGCCTAGCAGCCACACAGAGAGATGTGTGGTGAGTGCTCATCTCAGTAGAGCATGCAGTGCAGCGCGATGGTTTGGGTGATCATTGATTTAGGACACAGCACATTCCACCTGTCAGGTGTCTCCTCCTATTCTTCGAAGTCCAGAAAGGAGACAGATGGAACATGGGAGGTCCATGTTCCATGTGATCATGATTGGCTCCTCTGGTGACTCATGAAGAGAGGAGGGAGTCATTTCCTCAGCATGTTGGAAGGAGGACAGAGTGAACGTAACATGCAAAGAGAGTTGTTCTCTGCTCACTCTAATGGCCAGAAAACACCTCCTGGGCAGCTGCCTTACAACTATACTGCAACCCGAAACAAGTGTGCTGGGATTTTTCCAGGGACACATCAAATATAAACCAGATGCAGAAATTTCTTGCCAACCTTTTTTCACATGATGGTTCGAATTATTGTCCAGAAAATTTCCTCTCTGTCACAAGGGCCTCTGGGATATTGCAGGGAGTCCTCTAACCATCCCCAAGATGGAAGAGACAACAAGGTGGAGGATAAATAAACAGCATGGTGATGGCATGATGAGCACAGATTCACAGGGCATAATAGTAGGTTTGTACATGGACCGTGCTGAAAGTGGAATTGTTAAAAGTTTCCAAGCTGAATATTCAAAAGAGGTGAGTAAGGATATTTGAGGGACCAGAAGCGCTCAAGGGTGTTGATGCTGGAAAACAGCTTCAGAGAAGAGACACTATGAAACCCGCCATTGATCATGGTCAACCCAAAATTCTAAAACATGTATTCAGCCACATCCTACACTACAAATACAGGAAGTCGTTATTGGCAGCTCATTCTCCATGCAACCATGAATACTGAACTTCATTCCCCTTTTGAGAACAACAATGCCCTTGCAAATCCCTGTCCCTTTCCTGTTGTTCCCACGGTACAGCCCAACATACGAATCATGATTCCTAGTTTTTCTGGCACAAGAACCCTAATGAAAGGCCTTCCCAACTTTACAGCACCTTGCCCCACGACCAACAATTTAAGCCAGTTGATCCCAGGATGCGCAACACTAATCCATGCACTGCATCTCTTGAGGATGTCCATCAATATTAACAAGAGTCTACAAAAGGGCTCCAATCCTCTTGACACTGGAGACCCAATGATATTGGCTGAGTAGGTAGTAAATACCCATGATTTTCCTGTTTGCTATCAGTACAGGCTAACTTCGATTCTGCCTGAAAATCTAAGTTTATTAACTATGAAATCACATGCAAGCCTCTACAAAGCAAATGTATGAGAAAAGTTCCAGGGACAAGTCTGGCTGACTTTTGTGTTCACATCTTGGATATCCAGTAGACATTGAGGTACACATGTAAAGTGCTCTGGGGTGGAAGTCCCTTTCATTGGCAGAGAGTATGGCAGTGTGTAAAAGAAGCATGGATGGTGCCTGGTACAAGTGCAGTTGTCATTTTTGAATTGCCTGAAACCTGCTGCACAGTGAGAAGCTGAAGAAAGTGCTGAAGAATTGTCCTCTTAAGCAAACTCATGCAAGACCATGATCTCTGTCCTAAGGAGAGTAGAGTGACTTCATGGAAAAAGTACTCTGCAGAAATTCAGGTGACTGTTCAGCACTGCTCTCTTGGAGCCCAGTAGAAAGCTGAGAGTTGTTGGTGGAATTGTTTTGCCTTGAAATTGGTACTCTTTGGGAGTTTTAATTTTTTGGTGAGGAGAGGAGAAAAGAACGAAAAATAGACGATGGAAGGTTGGTTTCCTTTGTTTGTTATTTCCACAATCACAGTGTGCTAAGAACTCGAACCCAGGCCTCCAGCATGAGAGGCAGGCACTCTACAATATGGACTATATGGATGGTCCTGGAAAGGCTTCTCTGACTTACAACACTTGATCACCTACAGACATAATTTGTGAAATTGTAGGCAGCGAAGCAATCATGACCAAGTCAAACAATGCCTACGTAATTCTTAATTCTCCTTTCACATCAATCCAGCAAAAACTTTTTTGCCTCTCAAACCCAGGCCTAGCCCTGTGTCCTGAGGGAAAGTTTTTTCCCTCTTCATTAAAACAAAAATGTAAGTAGCTGATTGATCCGTGAGCAGAAAAATATATCAGGGCTTCAAGGATGCCAGGAACAGGGGCTAAGGCAGGACTATGTGGGATTGAGAAGATGCTAAATTGGTGACTACAAATAGAGATATTGGGATCATTCACACATGAATCCCTAGCTGTTACATTCAAAATCACCTAAAACTTTCCTAGAAAGAATTTTTTTTTAATTTTTCTTTTGACCTTTTCTTTGAAAAATTCCAAAGATCAGAGAACTGTGCATAATGCACAAGCCATTTCAGGTGCTGGATTTTGCCCACAATCTCAAGAATTGGTGAGCCAGCTGATGTTTTGCCTCCTTTTCAAACCCTGTTTGACTCAGTAAAATTGTTTCAGCTAGATGCTGTTGGGAGATATAAATATGCAGAGTCATGTGGTGATTGCTCATATGATATGGGTCCCAAATTCAAAACGTGGTGGTGGCAAAAAGATATCATTCCTTATCCAATTTATATCTTCTCCTCGTTATGCTTTTCATTATAACTCTCAAGATTTATTACAAAGTGACTAAATTCATATAATTAATTCCTCTTTCATTTCATTGCAATCAATTCTATTCAGAAAAACATAACAATTGCTTACCAGTTCTCCTGTAAAATGAAGGCACACATGAAAGTACTCCTCGAATCAAAGGGGAGGGAACAGGCATTGGTCAGATAGGTGATGAAAGTTGTGGATTTTCAAGGCTCTTGAAGGAGAAGTCACTTGATTGCAATCCCAAGAGTGTTTGTAAAGCCTTGGAAAACATGAATTTTCACCAGTGGTTCCAGTGACATTGAACCTGCACCCCAGAAACCACTTGACATCATAGAGGAGTGGACTCAGAACACAGAGGCATCACAGTTCCCATAGCAACCAGAGACCATTCAGCTCCTGGCCACTTCAAACCAACATTCAAGACATGTGGCTGCTCAGCTGTGAGGGTTAGAGTACAGTTAAAGAAAGCGGGTGACAGGGTATTGTTTTCTTGAAGAAATGATTCTATCCTTGTTGCCCAGGTGACAAGGAAACAGGTTCTAAGCTGTGAGCAATAAATTCCCCTATATCCCGGCAAGGAATTCCATTGAAGTCTGACAGCTCTCATTTCCAACCAGGTCCACTAGGTGGCACTGTGCTCAGTTAGCCGCACCCATCTGGCTGACAGGCAGCTCATCAGGCCCAATATGCAGGCTAATAGCCCCCACAAATCCCAGTGAAACAAGCTGGGACCATGGCCTGCTTGAGAGAACGGGGTTCAACAATCTTATCATAGGCAAAAGTGGATTCGCCTTTTGACACTACTCCTCCAGGACTGGTACCACCCGGGTTTCCTTCAGAGTCAGAAAACTAGCCTAGGGGCCTAGCAGCCACATGGAGAGAAGGGTGGTGAGTGCTCACCTCAGTAGAGCATGCAGTACAGCACGATGGTTTGGGTGATCACTGATTAGGGACACATCACATTCCAACTGCTTGGGAGGTCCATGTTCCATGTGATTGTGATTGGCTCCTCTGTTGGCTCAGGAATAGAGAAAAAAGTCATTTCCTCAGCATGTTGGAAGGAGGACAGCATGAACCTGACATGCAAGGAGAGTTGTTCTCTGCTCACTTCAACGTCCAGGCACCTCATCATTGGCCGCTGCCTTACAACTAGGCTGCACCCCGAAACAAGCCTGCTGGGATTTTTCCAGCATCACTTCAAGTCTAAACAAGATGCAGAAATTTCTTGCCAATCTTTACTCACAAAATGTTTCAACTTATTGTCCAGATAATTACCTCTCTGTCGCAAGGGCCTCTGGGATATTGCAGGGAGTCCTCTAAGCAGCCCCAAGATGGAACAGACCACAAGGTGGAGGATGAATAAACAGCATGGTGATGACATGATGAGCACAGATTCACAGGGCATAAGAGCAGGTTTAAACACAGACCGTGCTGAAGGTGGAATTGTTAAAAGGTTCCAAGTTGAATGTTCAAAAGAGGATAGTAAGGATATTTGGGGGACCAGAAGCGCTCACGGGTGTTGATGTTGGAAAACATCTTTGGAGAAGACACACTATGAAACCTGCCATCGATCATGGTCAACCCAAAACTCTACAACATGTATTCATCCACATCCTGCACTACAAATATGGGAAGTCGTAACTGGCAGTTCATTCTCCATGCAACCATGAATACCGAACTTCATTCCCCTTTTGAGAACAACAATGTCCTTGCAAATCCCTGTCTCTTTTCTGTTGCTCCCATGGGCCAATATACAAATCACGATGATGATTCCGATTTTTTTCTGGCACAAGAACCATAAAGATAGACCCTTCTATCTTCACAGAACCTTCCCCCAAGAGCAAAAATTTAAGCCAGTTGATCCTGGGATGTGAAACACTAATCCTCACACTGCTTCTCTTGACGATGTCCATCATTATTAACAAAAGTCTACGTAAGTGCTCCAATCCTCTTGACACTGGAACTCCAAAGATATTGGGTGAGTAGGTTGTAAATGCCCCGTGATCTTCCTGTATGCTATCAGTACAGTCTAACATCGATTCTGCCCCAAAACCTAAGTTTATTCACTAAGAAATCACAGGCAAGCCTCTATAAAGGAAATGTGTGAGAGAAGTTCCAAGGACAAGAGTGGCTGACTTTTGTGTTCACATCTTGGTTTTCCAGTAGACATTGAGATACACATTTAAAGTGCTCCAGAGTGGAAGTCCCTTTCATTGGCAGAGAGTATGGCATTGTGTCCAAGAAGGCTGGAAAGTGCATGCTACAAGTGCGGTTTTCATTTTTGAATTACCTGAAACCTGCTCCACAGTGAGAAGCTGAAGAAAGTGCTGAAGAATTATCCTCATAAGCATGCTCATGTGAGACCTGTGATCTCTGTCTTAAGGAGAGTAGAGTGACTTCATGGAAAAAGTACTCTGCAGAAATGCAGGTGACTGTGCAGCAGTGCTCTCTTGGAGCCCAGTAGCCTGCTGAGAGCTGTTGGTGGAACTGGTTTGCATTGAAATTGGTGCTGTTTGGGGGTGTTGATTCTTTGGTGAGGAGAGGAGAAAAGAACGAAAAATAGTTGCTGGAAGGTTGGTTTCCTTTGTTTGTTATTTCCATAATCTCAGAGTGCTGGGAACTCGAACCCAGGCCTCCAGCATGAGATGTAGGCACTCTATGAGATGGACCATATGGCCTGCACTGGAATGACTTCTCTGAGTTTCAACACTTGATCACCTACAGACATAATTTGTGAAATTGTAGGCAGCGAAGCAATCATAACCAAGCCAATCAATGTCTATGGAATTCTTAATTCTCCTGTTCACATCACTCCAGCAAAAAACTTTTTTGCCTGTCAAACCCAAGCCTAGCCCTGTGTCCTGAGGGAAAGTTTTTTCCCTTCTTCATTAAGGCTGAAAATGGAAGTAGCTGATTGATCCGAGAGCAGAAAAATATATCAGGGGTCCAAGGATGCCAGGAACAGAGGCAGAGGCAGGAATATGTGGGATTGAGAAGTTGCTATTTTGCTGACTACAAATGGAGATATTGGGATCATTCACACATGAACCGCTTTCCATTTCATTCAAAATCACCTAACACTTTCCTTGAAAGTTTTTTTTTTTTAATTTTTCCTTTAGAACTTTTCTTTGAAAAATTTTAAAGAGCAGAGAACTGTGCATAATGCACAAGCGAGTTCAGGTGCTGGATTTTGCCCACAATATCAAGAATTGGTGAGCATGCTGAAGTTTTGTCTCCATTTCAAGGCAGTTTCCCTCAGCAAACTTGTTTCAGCCAGACACTGTTGGGAGATATAAACAGGCAAAGGCATGTGGTGATGGCTCATGTGATGTGGGGTAACAGAATCAAAACGTGGTGGCAAAAAGAAAACATTCCTCATCCAATTTCTATCTTCTCCTCGTTATATTTTCTGTTATTACTCTCAAGATTTATTACAAAGTGATAAGTGGCTAAATTCATATAATTGATTCCTCTTTCATTTCTTTGCAATCAATTTTACTCACATAAACATAACAATTGCTTACCAGTTCTCCTGTGAAATTAGAGGACACATCGGAGTCCTCCACTAATCAAAGGGGAAGGAGCAGGCTTTGGTCACATAGGTGGTGAAAGTTGTGTGTTTTCAAGGCTACAGAAGAGAAGTCAATTTATTGCAATCCCCAGAGTGTTTGTAAAACCTTGGGCAACATGAACTTTCATGAGTGGCTCCAGTGACATTGAACCTGCACCCCAGATTCCACCTGATGTCATAGAGGAGTGGACTCAGAACACAGAGGTGTCATGGTTCCCATGGCAACCAGAGACCATTCAGGTCCTGGCCACTTCAAACCAACATTCAAGATATGTGGCTGTTCACCTGAGAGGGTTAGAGTTTAATTGAAGGGAGCAGGTGCCAGGGTTTTGTGTTTCAGAAGAAATGATTCTATCCTTTTTGCCCTTGCGACAAGGAAACAGGCTCTAAGCTGTGAGCAAGAAATTCCCCCATATCCAGGCAACACAAGGGATCTCATTGAAGTCTGACAGCTCTCATTTCCTCCCAGGTCCAGCACGTGGTGATGTGCTCAGTGGTCCACACCGATCTTGCTGACAGGCAGCTCATCTGGCTCTTGATGCAGGCTATTAGCCCCCTCAAATAACAGTGGGATCAAGGTGGGACCAAGGCCTGCTTGAGAGCACAGGGTTCAACAATCTTATCATAGGCACCAGTGGGTTCGCCTTTTGACACTACTACTTCAGGACTGGTATCAACCGGGTTTCCTTCAGAGTCAGAAAACTAGCCTAGGGGCCTAGCAGCCACACAGAGAGATGTGTGGTGAGTGCTCACCTCAGTAGAGCATGCAGTGCAGCACGATGGTTTGGGTGATCATTGATTTGGAACACATCACATTCCAACTGTCAGGTGTCTCCTCCTATCCTATGAATTCTGGAAAGGAGATAGATGGAACATGGGAGGTCCATGTTCGATGTAATCGTGATTGGCTCCTCTGTTGGCTCATGAATAGAGAAAAATGTCATTTCCTCAGTATATTGGAAGGAGGACAACATGAACCTGACATGCAAGGAGAGTTGTTCTCTGCTCACTCCAACGGCCAGGCACCTCCTCCTTGGCCACTGCCTTACAACTAGGCTGCAACCTGAAACAAGCCTGCTGGGATTTTTCCAGGGTCACTTCAAATCTAAACAAGATGCAGAAATTTCTTGCCAATCTTTATTCACAAAATGGTTTGAATTATTGTCCAAAATATTGCCTCTCTGTCACAAGGGCCTCTGAGATATTGCAGGAAGTTCTCTAACCAGCCCCAAGATGGAACAGACCATAAGCTGGAGGATGAATTAACAACATGGTGATGGCATAATGAGCACAGATTCACAGGGCATAATAGCAGGTTTGAACACAGACCCACCGTGCTGAAGGTGGAATTGTTAAAAGGTTCCAAGCTGAATGTTCAAAAGAGGATAGTAAGGATATTTGGGGGACCAGAAGCGCTCACGGGTGTTGATGTTGGAAAACATCTTCGGAGAAGACACACTATGAAACCTGCCATCGATCATGGTCAATCCAAAACTCTACAACATATATTCATCCACATCCTACACTACAAATACGGGAAGTCCTTATTGGCAGTTCATTCTCCATGCAACCATGAATACCGAACTTCATTCCCCTTTTGAGAACAATAATGTCCTTGCAAATCCCTGTCTCTTTTCTGTTGCTCCCACGGGATAGCCGAATATACGAATCGTGATTCCTATTTTTTTGCCACAAGAACCATAAGGATAGGTCTTCCCAACTTCACAGCACCTTCCCCCACGACCATCAATTTAAGCCAGTTGATCCTGGGATATGAAACACTAATCCCTGCACTGCTTCTCTTAAGATGTCCATCAATATTAACAAAGTCTGCCTAAGTGCTCCAATCCTCTTGACACTGGAGCTCCAATGATATTGGGTGAGTAGATTGTAAATGCCCCGTGATCTTCCTGTATGCTATCAGTACAGGCTAACATCGATTCTGCCCCAAAACCTAAGTTTATTCACTAAGAAATCACAGGCAAGCCTCTATAAAGGAAATGTGTTTGAGAAGTTCCAGGGACAAGAGTGGCTGACTTTTGTGTTCACATCTTGTTTTTCCAGTAGACATTGATGTACACCTGGAAAGTGCTCGATGGTGGAAGTCCCTTTCATTGGCAGAGAGTATGGCAGTGTGTAAAAGAAGCCTGGAGAGTGGATGGTACAAGTGTGGTTGTCATTTTTGAATTGCATGATACCTGCTGCACAGTGAGAAGCTGAAGAAAGTGCTGAAGAATTATCGTCATAAACATACTCATGCGAGACCCGTGATCTCTGTCCTAAGGAGAGTGGAGTGACTTCATGGAAAATGTACTCTGCAGAAATGCAGGTGACTGTGCAGCAATGCTCTCTTAGAGCCCAGTAGCCTGCTGAGAATTGTTGGTGGAATTGGTTTGAATTGAATTTGTGCTGTTTTGGGAGTGTTGATTCTTTGGTGAGGATAGGAGAAAAGAATGAAAAAGAGAAGCTGGAATAATGGTATTGTTTGATTGTTATTTCCATAATTGCGGAGTGCTGGGGACTCAAACCCGGGCTTCCAGTATGAGAGGTACATAATCTATGAGATGGACTACATTGCCTGCACTGGAACAGTTTCTCTGAGTTACAAAACTTGATCACCTACACACAAAATTTGTGAAATTGTATGCAGCGAAGCAATCATGACCAAGCCAATCAATGTCTATGGAATTTATAATTCTCCTGTTCACATCAATCCAACAAAGACTTTTTTGCCTGTCACACCCAAGTCTAACCCTTTGTCCTGAGGGAAAGATTTTTCCCCTCTTCATTAAGGATGAAAATGGAAGTAGCTGATTGACCCAAGAGCAGAAAAATATATCAGGGGTCCAAGGATGCCAGGAACATGGGCAGAGGCAGGACTATGTGGGATTGAGAAGATCCTAATTTGTGACTACAAATGGTGATATTGGGGTCATTTACAATGAATCCCTATCCATTACACTCAAAATCACCTAACACTTTCCTAGAAAATTTTTTTTTTATTTTTCCTTTAGACCTTTACTTTGAAAAATTCTAAAGAGCAGAGATTTGTGCATAATGCACAAGCCATTTCAGGTGCTGGATTTTGCCCACAATCTCAAGAATTGGTGAGCCAGCTGAAGGTTTGCCTCATTTTCAAAGTCAGTTTCCCTCAGTAAAATTGTTTCTGCCAGACGCTGTTGGGAGATATAAACAGGCAAAAGCATGTGGTGATGGCTCCTATGATGTGGGGTCCCAGAATTGAAACATGGTGGCAAAAAGAAAACATTCCTCATTGAATTTCTGTCTTCTCCTCATTTTATTTTCAGTTATTACTCTCAAGATTTACTACAAAGTGATAAGTGGCTAAGTCATATAATTGTTCTCTCTTTCATTTTGTTCAAATCAATTCTACTCAGAAAAACATAACAATTGGTTACTAGTTCTCCAATGAAATGAGAGGCACACATGGGAGTACTCCTCTAATCAAAGGGGAAGGAGTAGGAATTGGTCAGATAGGTTGTGAAGGTCTTGAGTTCTCAAGACTCCGGAAGGAGAAGTCACTTTATTGCAATCCCCAGAGTGTTTGTAAAGCCTTGGGCAACATGAACTTTCACGAGTGGCTCCAGTGCCATTGAACCTGCACCCCAGATTCCACCTCATGTCATAGAGGAGTGGACTCAGAACACAGAGGCATCACAGTTTCCATGGCAACCAGAGACTTTTCAGATCCTGGCATCTTCAAACCAACATTCAAGACATGTGGCTACTCAGGTGTGAGGGTTAGAGTATAGATGAAGGGAGAGGGTGCCCGCATTTTGTGTTTTTGAAGAAATCATTCTATCCTTGTTGCCTGTTCGACAAGGAAACAGGCTTTAAGTTGTATAGAGTCCCCTGATCAAGAAATTTCCCCATATCCAGGCAGAACAAGGGGTCCCATTGAAGTCTGACAACTCTCATTTCCACCCAGGTCCACAAGGTGCTGTTCTGCTCAGTTGGCCGCACCGATCTTGCTGACAAGCAGCTCATCTGGCTCCTGATGCAGGCTATTAGCCCCCGTCCAATTTCTATCTTCTCCTTGTTATGTTTTTAGTTAGTACTCTCAAGATTTATTACAGAGAGATAAGTGACTAAAGTCATACCCTTGATCATTCATTTCATTGTAATCAATTTCACTCACAAAAATGTAACAATTGTTTACCAGTTCTGTGACATGAGAGTCATACATGGGAAAAGTCCTCTAATGAAATGAGAAGGAGCAGGCATTGGTAAGCTAGGTTATGAAAGTCACGGTGTTTCAAGGATCCAGTAGGAGAAGTCACTTGATTGAATTCCCTAGATAGTTTGAAAAACCTAGGGCAACATGAACTTTCATGAGTGGCTCCAGTGACATTCCACCTGCACCCCAGTTTCCAGCTGAGGTCATAGAGGAGCAGACTGAGAACACGGAAGCATCACGGTTCCTATGGCAACCAGAGACCTTTCACCTGCTGTCTGCTTCAGACCCCCATTCAATACATGTGGCGGCTCAGCTGTGAGGGTAAGAGGATAATGAAGGGAGTGGGTGCCAGGGTCTTGCATTTTTGAAGAAATGATTCTATCCCTGTTGCCCAGGCGATGAGGAAACAGGCTGTGAGTGATAAATTCCTGGATATCCAGGCAAAACAAGGGATCCCATTGAAATCTGAGACCTCTCCCTTTCACCCAGATCCCCTAGGTGGCGCTGCGCTCTGTTGGCCACACCATTTTTGCTGGCAGGCAGCTCATCTGGCTCCTGATGCAGGCTATTAGCCCTCACAAATTTCAGTGGAACAAGCTAGGACCGAGTGGTGCTTGAGAGCACGTGGATCAACAATCTTAGCACCGGCACCAGTGGATTGGCCCTCCGAACGCAGTCCTCAAGAACTGGGACAACCCTGGATTTCTTCAGACACAGGAAACTAGCCTAAGGTCCTACCAGCCTCACAGAGAGATGGGTGGTGAGTGCTCTGCTCAGTGGAGCATGCAGTGCATCTCCTAGTTTAGGAGATCTTGATAAGGGACACATCATTTTCCATCTGTCCATCATCTCCTACTATCCTACGAAGTGTGGATAGGAGACAGATGGAAGCTGGGATGTCCATGTTCCATGTGAAGGTGAGTGTGTCCTCTCTTGGCTCACGGAAGAGAGGAGGGAGTCATTCACTCTGCCTGTTGGATGGAGGACAGGATGAACCTGACATTCAAGGAGAGTTGTTCTGTACTCACTCCAACTACCAGTTGCCTCCTCCTTCGCTGCTGCCTTACCACTGGGCTCCACACTGAAACTTACCTGCTGGATTTTCCATGGTCACATCAAATCAAAACAAGATACAGAGATGACTTGCCTATCTGTATTCACAAAATGGGTGGACCTCTTGAGAGACAAATGCCACTCTGTCGCAAGGTCCTGTGTGATATTACCAGGAGTGCTCTAACCAGTCCCAGTATAAAGTAGACCACAAGGTGGGTGATGAATTATCAGCATGGTGATGGCATGTTGGACACAGGTTCACAGGGCATAAGACCAGGCTTGAACATAGACGGTGGTGAAAGTGGAATGGTTCATAGCTTCCAAGCTGAATATTCAAAAGAGGAGAGTAAGCATATTTGGGTGACAGAAAAGCTGCAGGGTGTTGATGCTGGAACACAACTATAGAGAAGACACCCAAAGAAACTCGCCATGGATCATGGTAAACCCTCAAACTCCACAACATATGTTCAGGCTCATCATACACTACAAATACAGGAAGTAGTTATTGCCTGCTCATTGTCTATGCAACCATGAATACCGACCCTCATTCCCCTTTTAAGAACAACAATGCCCTTGAAAGTTTCTGTTCCTTTTCTGTTGCTCCCAAGGGACAGCCAAATATACCAATGTTGACTCCTATTTTTCCTGGCACAAGAACCATGAGCATAGGCATTCCCAACTTCACAGCACCTGCACACATGACCTACAATTTAAGTCAGTTGATCCTGGGATATGCAACACTAATCCCTGCACTGCTTCTTTTGAGGACGTCCATTAATATTAACAAGAGTCTACAAAAGGGCTCCATTTGTCTTGACACTGGATCTCCAATGATATTGGGTGAGGAGATTGTAAGTGCCCTGTGAACCTCCTGAATGCTATCAATACAGGTTAGCATCGTTTCAGTCCCAAATCCCCGCTTTAATCACCAAGAAATTACAGGCAAGCATCTGCAAAGCAAAAGAGTGAGAGGAGTTTCAGGGACAAGCGTGGCTGTCTTTTGTGTTCACCTCTGTGTTTTCCAGTAGACAATGTGGTACACGTGGAAAGTACTCCAGTGTGGAAGCCCCTTCACTGGCAGAAAGTATGGCAGTGGATTGAAGAAGCCTGGGGAGTGCCAGGTACAAGTGGGGTTGTCATTTTGAATCTCCTGAAATCTTGTGCACAATGCGCAGCTGAAGAAGGTGCTGAAGAATTATTCTCATAAGCATATTCATGAGAGGCCAGTGATCTCTGTACTAAGGAGTATAGAGTGACTTCATGGAACAAGTACTCTGAAGAAATGCAGATGAACTGTTGTGCACTGCTGTCTTGGAGCACATTAGCCTGCTGAAAGCTTTTGGTGGACTTGGGTTGCATGAGAAATTGGTGCTGTTTTAGAGTGTTGATTCCTTTTGTGACAAGAGGAGAAAAGAAAATGAAAAGAGATGATGGAATGTTGGGAGGCTCAGAATTGGTTTCCTTTGTTTGCTATTTCCACAATCCCACAGTGCTTGGGACTCGAACCCAGGCCTGGAGCATGCAAGGCAGGCACTCAACCAGGTGGGCTATATGGCCTGCACTGGAATGGCTTTTCTCAGATACAACACTTGATCACCTACAGTCTTATTTTGTGAAATTTTATGCAGATAAGCAAACACAACCAAGCCAAAAAATGACTGAGGAATTCCTAATTCTGCTGTCCAAAACAATCCAGCAAGGAACTTTTTTGCATGTCAATACCCAAGCCTAGTCCTGTGTCCTGAGGGAAAGATTTTTCCCCTCTTCATTAAGGATGAAAATTGAAGTAGCTGATTGATCCATGGGCAAGAAAAAATATCAGGGATCCAAGGAGTACAGGAACAGGGGCAGAGGCAGAAATATGTGATATTGAAATGATGCTCAATTGGTGAATATGAATGGAGATATTGGGGATCATCCACTCATGAATGCCTAGCCATTATATTCAAAATTAATTGACACTTTCCTAGAAAGTATTTTTTTTTCTTATTTTTCTTTTGACCTTTTCTTTGAAAAATTCTAAAGAGCAGAGAACTGTGCATAATGCAAAAGCCAGTTCAGGTGCTGGATCTTGCCCAACATCTCGGGAGTTGGAGAGGGAGAGGAATTTTTGCCTGCTGTTCTAAGCCTGTTTCCCTCGGTAAAAGTGCTTCAGCAATTTAACCAGGTGCTGATGGAAGATATAAACGGGCAAACACATGTGGTGATGGCTCATATATTCTGGGGTCCCAGAATCAAAACGGAGGTGGCAGAAAGGGAACATTCTTTCTCCAATTTCTATGTTCACCTCCATATATTTTCAGTTATTACTCTCAAGATTTATTACAGAGACATAAATGGTTAATGATCATATCCTTGATCATTCACTTGTTTTGCAATCAATTTCAATCAGAAAAACATAACAATTGTTTACCAGTTTTCCTGTGACATGAGAGCCATATATGGGAAATATCCTCTAACGAAAAGGAAGGAGCAGGCATTGGTAAGCTAGGTTGTGTAGGACACAGGGATTCGAGGCTCCGGTAGGAGAAGTCACTTGATTGCACTCCCCAGAGTATTTGTAAAGCCTTGGCCAACATGAGCTTCCATGAGTAGCTCCAGTGACAATGCACCTGCTCCCCAGATTCCAGCTGAGTTCATAGAGGAGGGGACTGAGAACACTGGAAGCATTACAGTTCCCATGGCAACCAAACACCTTTCAGCTGCTCTCCACTTCAAACCCACATGGAAGACATGCAGCATCTCAGCTGTGAGGGTAAGAGGATAATGAGGGAGCAAGTGCCAGAGTCTTGCATTTCTGATGAAATGATTCTACCCTTGTTTCCTGGGTGATGAGGAAACAGGCTGTGAGCCTTAAATCCCCGCATATCCAGGCAAGACAAGGGTTCCCATTGAAGTCTGAGAGCTCGCACTTCCACCCAGGTACACAAGGTGGCGCTGGGCTCCGTTGGCCACAACATTTTTGATGGCAGGCAGGTCATCTGGCTCCTGATGCAGGCGATTAGCCCCCACCAATTCCAGTGGAACATGCTGGAACCGAGGGGTGCTTGAAAGCACATGGATCAACAATCTTAGCATCGGCACCAGTGGATTTGCCCTCCGATCCCACTCCTCCAGGACTGGGACAACCCGGGTTTTCTTCAGACTCAGGAAACTAGCCTAGGGTACTACCAGCCTCAGGGAGAGATGGGTGGTGAGTGTTCAGCTCAATAGAACATGCAGTGCATCTCCTTAGTTTAGGTGATCCTTGATATGGGACACATCATTTTCCATCTGTCTGTCTTCTCCTACTATCCTATGAAGTGTGGATAGGAGACAGATGGAAGCTGGGATGTACATGTTCCATGTGAAGGTAAGTGGCTCCTCTCTTGGCTCTTGAAGAGAGTGAAGTCAGAATTAAGGACAGGTAGTTAGTGTACAAATAGGGAATCAGGGTCAATTCAAGGAAATGAATCCATGAAGCCATCTGCCTCTGGAAGTTGGAGCAAGGATCCCCAGAGCCCACTGATTAGCAAATTTACCTGCCTTTATCAAGGACTGCAAGCAAGGAGCTGCTAATTAATGCCCCCTGGGCCCTTACCTGCCTGAATCACCTTGGCCTTCCCCCTGCCCATGACTTTTCACTTAATGCAAAACCAGGCCTAGTCACATGGGCAGGAAGGAGAGGTAAGGTGGGAGAGAACTGGAGAACAAAAGAGAATTTAACCTATAAAAGATGTAGGGTGCACTCACTCTTGGGACTTTAGAACATCAGTCATGGCCCCTTTCTTCTTGCCGGGAGAAGTCTGTATTATTAACTTTAAATAAGACCTGCTCAAAATGCTTGCCTTGGCGTGCTTCTCTAGTGTTTAATCTTCAACATTACAAGGAGCAGAACTCGTAACCGGTAAACAGCGGTAGCAGATTTGGAGGTCCCACCGAGATCTACGCCAAGGTAAGTAAGCTTCTCTCTCCATACACCCCACATCTGTTTGAGGTGCATCTTTCTGTCTCTTTATTTTTGGAGGGCAAAATGGACACCCGTAGGCTACTTAAATGAAGTTAGTGCAGCCACCATTCTTAAGACTTGGGTGAGAGGTTTCCTGGCCCAGGCAAGAATCCAATCACCTGCTCTGTAGGCATTTTGGACTGTGCTGAAGCCATTTCCTACTTTTCTGTCCAGGCCCGGAGCGCAATTGCCGCGAGTACACAGTGTCCCTAGTCCTGATCTGCCCAGTATGTGTGGAGGTGGGGGAAGGGTTGGAACAACTGCAGAGTTCCCTGGCCTGGGCTACTCTCAGGGTGGACCCTTCTCTGGATTCCCCCTCCCGACAACCCTGAGGGGTATCCAGAGTGATCAGTAGATGAGTGGCTGAGGGAAAGCACCAATTACCTTTGCCTCTGTATGGGCCATACAGTGCACAACACTCCCACACATCCACTCCCTTCTGGATGCTACCCTTCCCTTGCCAGTCAGACATTAGGAATTCAAGCTGTAGGATTAAGGCCTGGGATAATTAGTATGAAAATGCCCAGCTTCCCTTTGTTCACATAGTTAGACTTCACTAGTCTAGACACTAGAGTCTCCCCATTACTGTTCCTGTAGTTAAATGTGCTCATGGTGTTCTCTTTAAGCTGCAAGAGGGAGATATTTAAAAACCCCTCCCATGTTACCCTCCAAGCAAAGGGTGTTATATGACTAACAACCAACAGATATCCCCTCACCCTCCAGAGATTCCTTTAGTCTACAGGGCAAGAAGATCGGCAAAAGGCACACTTTTTACTTTTGTCATCGTTTTTCATAATTAGGAGTTTATAGTGGCAGGAGGAAAGCAGTAATGCCCTTAAGTCTGAATCCTCCCAGGGTCTCTAGCACAGGGCAAACTAGGACCCTAGTACTTTGCTGAAGTAGGCCAGAAATAACTTTGGCAAAGCCAGGTAGTGAGAGACAGTTTTTTTTCTGGAACGTAAGGAAGCTCAAAGTTAGGGAGACATCTCTAATACTTCTAACTCAGAAGGGAGCTTCTCTCTCAACAGTATTGCCAGGTTCACCACTAGCCTGCATACTTCTAAATTGCAAATGATCAAGAAAAGTGCCTTTCATATGTCGACATGCTTGACATCAATAATCTCTACCATGAGAGGAGAAAGCCTTGAGGAATCTAAGGGAGGAAAATTGAGGGGACCCTTCCAACTTGAAACAGACAAAAATAAATTTAAGGAGACTTTTAGGATCCTAATAAATATTGAGATGTTTCAAAACTTATGCCAGGTATTTGACTTCACCTGGAAAATTATGCTATTAACCATCTAGAGAACAGGCAGTTCACAGAAACCATCCTAACTGGGATTTGAATAATGAGTAGGATGCCTAAAAAAACTATTATGCCCCCTTCAGTAAAGTCCTTCTATTTTCATGGAGAGACTTAGGAAAGCAATAAGAAAACACACCACTCTGAATCCTGAATCCATAAAGGGCTACCTACTTTTAAAGTATAAATTCATCATTTAGTCAGCCCCAAATATTTAGAGAAAATTACAAAATTGACATGTGGCCCTTATCAATCTTCAGATGATCTTCTCCAGCTTGCATCTTCCTTTTTTAATAGATATCATAAGAAAGAAAAGAGAGCATATAGGCAAGAAAAATGACTTATTAAAGATCATTCAAACTGATAGAAACTTTCAATGCCTTGCAATAGTCCATGCAATTCACCCATTTTAGAAGTTAAAAAGCAAACTGCCTAGTCCAAAACCTTAGAATAATGAAGCAGTAATTTCCCCACCCTGTAGTCCTTAATCCATACACTTTTATCTTGGATTCCAACTGCTGCTTGGTTTATTAAGTTAGATTTAAAAGATGACTTTTCCTGTCTGTGATAGACTCTGAATGGCAATTTCTGTTTGCCTTTGAGGAACCAGATACTGTATCTCAACTAACCTAGACAGTGTTGCCTCAGGATTTAGATGGCCCTCACCTGTTCCAGACAAATCTTAGCTAAGGACTTAACAAAATTCAGAGATAAAACATTGTGATTGTTCTCCAGTAAGTAAATGACATCCTTTATGTGCCTCCACCCAGGAGGAATATCAAAAGGCCATTATGGAGCTCCTAAACTTCTTAGCTAATAGGAATTAAAAGATCTCAAAAAATAAAGCTTAATTATGTCATCAACAGGTTCAATACTACAGAAAATAGCCACTATAGGACAGTATTGTGCCCCAGGAATATCAAGAAGGGATCTTACTTCAAGCTCTTGTCCTCAGCTTACCTATGAAGCAAGATTTAACCTGTTTGTCACAAAAGGGAAAACAAATCCTGGATAAGCAGCCATAGGCAGCTCAATAACCAATGACATATCTCAGTGAGGAACTTAGCAAAGTAGCTTCATTCTCAAAAGTAATGGAAAATAAGGTCTCATAATTTTCTTTGACATCCAACCTGTCCTGATGAGATGGTTAAATGCCCGAGGCACAAGGTTTCTGTTAAAACCTGTTAGATTCTTCCAGATCTCAGTCAAGGCGTACATTGAAATATAAATAAAGAAAGCCTAAAGGCTCAGTAGAAGACTGGTCTCAAACCCAAGGGAAAAAAATGTAAAAAGAGTCTCACCTGAACTCCAGCAAAAGTAAATTTTATGGTGCTTTACTAAAGTAATTAACGGCCCTATCATTTTTCCAGGACTCTTGTTTTTTTTTTTTAATTCTATATATTTTTTTGAGCTCATGATTTTTTTGATCAGTTCTATTTTTTATTCAACTAGAGTTTTTGAACATCTGTTACATTGCAATGGAGATTCACCTATAAAGTTACAAGGCCTTTGATTTTGTGTTATTTGTATGTCCTGCTGTCTGATGTCATGTTTTGTCTGTATCAAAGCTGAGCGCTCCTAAAATTAAAATTTAAATATGGATCCAGATGCTTTTAATTCATGTGATTTAAAAAGGTTCAATTCAAATTGGGTAAACTAATAAAAGTAAAATATCTTTGAAAAATAACTTGCAAGTCTCTAGGTGGTCAAGCTAATAAAATACTGATGTTATTAAAATGTCTAATATCAATTGTTCCTAAAACTTTTCTTCAACAGGAAAGAGACAGCAAATACTGTTCAGGACACTTGTCTGATATCTTGGTTTTTACAGAATAAGTGAATTAGAGTTGACATGTTTGGGATTACTCAAATGTGTTTGTAGAGACATCTGATTAATTTACAAAGTTAAAATGCTAATTGTTAAATAACATCGAGTACTTTTAACTCCTTAAATTCCATGGGGTATCATACATAAACATTATTGGTGTTTTCATAGGTTAGTAAATAAAAGGGTTTAAACTTGCTTTGTATCATCATTAAACTAAAAACAAGGTTACAAGAGTTATGTCCTAACAAGTGCAATTCTATATACAAAGGGTCCCAAAAGTTTTAACTGTGTTTCAATTAGAGTAGTATAAACAACAAAATATTTAATCTTATTAAAATAGAGCAATTTTTCTAAATTCAGAAATTTCATAAGAGTTGTTTCAGAATGTGAACAAAAAGGGGTCAACAAATAGGAAAGAGAAAATAAAAGGTTCTGAGTATGGAAATATATTTAGTAAAAGGAAAAAGGAAATGTTTCTGGGTAAGAAAGTGCTTGCGTGATGAAATACATGAGGGTCTAAGTAAGTGCTAAGAACGTCTGTATGTAAGTAAAGGGCAAGTTTAAACAAGTTTACATGTAACTAAGTTGGTTGTATGTATGTGAGACAGCTAAAGCTATTTAAGGTTTTTCCTAAAGTGAAATACTAATATTCTGATATAAACCAAAGTTTAATCTATATGGTAAAATGGCAAGGATTTCTTAGAAACACTAACTTACTCTTAACTTTGGGTCTATTAAGTTTTATTCTTTAGAACAATAAATCTTAAAAATTGGGGTTTATACAATTATGGTTAAACAACTGTTAGAGTATTGTACTATGTTAGAGTCTAAATTTTTCTTTAAAAACTAAATTTGGTAATATAAAAGTGTCAAGGTAATTGTGAAATGGTCACTCTTTGTATATTAAAGGTGTTCATATTTTCCAGGTATGCAAGTTTTTAAAGCAGGGAATTTCTCAACCTGCTAATCTCCAGATTATACATGTCTGTAATGGCAATTTTAAACTTATAAAGAGTAAATTTTATTGGGTATTAAATTCTATCATTTAATGTTCTATTATAGGACCTGCTATCAATAAGGTATATGTAAAATTTGCTACTTTTTACACTGAGATAAAGAATTTCAAATATAAAAGTATTTATAAAAGTTAGAGCCTGACTTGTTTAAAGGTTAATATTGTGAAACATTTTGCCACTTTGACACACAAAAGGAAAGTTAAAAGCTCTCTCACTCTTTCTTTGATTCATGTTTTAGATACAATGTTAAATTTTGTTAATTATAAAGTTCATATAGATTTAGGAAAGAGTATATGTAAACTACTTAATGATATTTAAGGAAGAAGAAAAATCAACATCAGAATTAGAACACTTAAGATTTGTATAGAGCCATGCCTTACCTGAGATAAGGCTCTGCCTCCCACCTTACTGCATAATAGAATGGCTCCAAAATAAGCCAGACTTCAGCTTATTTAAAGTTATAGTCAAAAGATTGGTTCTTGTTGTAAAAGTAGTGTGATCTCAAATAGGGGATATAATGTGGTTCTCAGTCAAAATTCAAGATAGCTATTGAAGCCAGAATTAAGGACAGGTAGTTAGTGTAGAAATAGGAAATCAGGTCAATTCGAGGAAATGAAGCCATGAAGCCATCTGCCTTTGGAAGTTGGAGACTGCCCCTGGAAGAATGGAATGTCAAGGATCTCCGGAGCCCATTGATTACCAAATTTACCTGCCTTTATGAAGGACTGCAAGCAAGGAGCTGCTAATTAATGCCCCCTGGGCCCTTACCTGCCTGAATCACCTTGGCCCTCCCCCTGCCCATGGCTTCTCACTTAATGCAAAACCGGGCCTAGTCACGTAGGCAGGAAGGGAGAGATAAGGGGGGAGAGAACTGGAGAACAAAAGAGACTTTAACCTATAAAAGATGTAGGGTGCGCTCACTTCTTGGGACTTTAGAACATCAGCCATGGCCCCCTTCTTCCTGCCGGGAGAAGTCTGTATTATTACCTTTAAATAAAACCTGCTTAATATGCTTGCCTTGGCGTGCTTCTCTAGTGTTCAATCCTCAACATTAGAAGGAGCAGAACTCGTCACCAGTAAACGGCGGTATCACTATTATACAAACTGAATATATTTTTACTCTTGCTAATTTCATTTTGTAAAACTGTTACTTGTTAATGTTTTGCAGAAGTAGTTGCTTCAAGAGCACACAACCTAGGTAACTTGTGATAATAAGCCATCACCAATAGAACAGATAGTGGTAACTTCCAGTACTAATACAGACTCCAGTTAGATAAAAGGGTAAATAACTGTAAAGTTATGGACATTAAAGTTGAAGTCCAGTACTCTTACTTTATGACTGGTGAGACTGGCTTGCTGGATGATTAAGATCAAACTTAGAGATTGGAATTAAATACAGAAGGCAAGATAGACCAGAATTTGGATCTTTTGCCCTCAGTCAGCCTGAACCCACAAACAAGAGAACTTCTCCAAGGAACTTTGCAACTCTGGGTCACACAACCTCCTGATCAAGGAGATTGCTGAGACTAGAGGATTAAAAATCATTCAGTGCATCTGATGCAGAGGAGGGTAATGGAAAAAGGGAGACATCCCTTAATGCTTCCAAAGGTAGCCACCTCATCAAGGAGACCCGGTCTAACCAATGGCACTAGTAAAGCTAAGAAGTTGCTCTTAAGTTCTCTATGAGTGGCCCCTGTGGGAACTCAGCTGACTCTTTTACAAGACAGGAACCAGGTCAATTTGATCAGCTTGATCTTAGACACCCAGCAAAACAGTTAAAACCAAAATATAGTCATTCTTGGGCATTTAAAAGAAATAATAGTTAAATGTAACTTAAGATGTACACATGTATTAGCCCACTAGAATAAACACTGGAAGCTACAAATGAAAGAAAGATTCCTCAGCATATGTGCCTGATAACTACCAAGAGAAACTGCCAGAGTCAGAAGTTTTTAGTCAGTTTAAGGCCTGCAGACCTTCCTAAGCTACACAGGTAGACTTAATCTTTGTTTGCTCATATGATTATCTATCCCTAAGTAACAGAAGTATAGAGATCTCTACTAAACACAGGTTATACCAATAAAGGGATATTTTACAAAAATCAGATGACATTAAGTAGCTTAACTATATTTTCTGGGGACATCTATGACATTAAGAGTTAAATGTTGTGTTCACATTTCTGATAACCTGGACAATGTTAAAGTCCCCAAATAAAGGTATTGACCTATCCCGCCTTTGCTAGGCTTACTTAATGTGAACAATTTCTCAGTTCTTCCAACTCCTGGTGAGAGATTGAGTTCTGTCATTTTCGTGATACTCAGTGGCATGTTTCAGATGCTGCAACATTTACTTTATACTAATCTAATCTCATTTCAGTACTCATGTCTTTTTGTTCTTCTATCATAGAAGCACCCACCCCCAGATGACTTTACAACCTGCTCTTCCCCAACAAGACTTCTAACTTGGACCCCTCCATTGACCTGATTTTTAAAAAAGGAACTCCAAACTGCTTGCCCCTCGCTGCCGCCTTTCAGCTTTGAAGCAGCCAGAACAATTGGTGCCCCATTTTTTTTCCTTACATCAGTTAGGAGTTCCTAAAGCTAAAGGGGGGAATGAAGCCAGAATTAAGGACAGGTAGTTAGTGTAGAAATAGGGAATCGGGTCAATTCGAGGAAATGAATCCATGAAGCCATCTGCCTCTGGAAGTTGGAGACTGCCCCTGGAAGAATGGAATGTCAAGGATCTCCAGAGCCCATTGATTACCAAATTTACCTGCCTTTATGAAGGACTGCAAGCAAGGAGCTGCTAATTAATGCCCCCTGGGCCCTTATCTGCCTGAATCACCTTGGCCCTCCCCCTGCCCATGACTTTTCACTTAATGCAAAACCAGGCCTAGTCACATAGGCAGGAAGGAGAGATAAGGGGGGAGAGAACTGGAGAACAAAAGAGAATTTAACCTATAAAAGATGTAGGGTGCACTCACTTCTTGGGACTTTAGAACATCAGTCATGGCCCCCTTCTTCCCGCGGGGAGAAGTCTGTATTATTACCTTTAAATAAAACCTGCTTAATATGCTTGCCTTGGTGTGTTTCTCTAGTGTTCAATCTTCAAAATTAGAAGAGCAGAACTCGTAACTGGTAAACCGCGGTATAAAGAGGAGGGTGTCATTCACTCTGCCTGTTGGATGGAGGACAGGATGATCCAGACATGCAATGAGAGTTGTTCTGTGCTCACTCTAAGTGCCAGTGCCCTCCTCCTTTGCTGCTGCCTTACAAATGGGTTCCACACTGAAACTAATCTGCTGGATTTTCCAGGGTCACATCAAATCAAAACAAGATGCAGAGATGGCTTGCCTATCTGTATTCACAAAATGGTTGGTCTTCTTGAGAGACAAATACCTCTCTGTCACAAGGGCCTGTGGGATATTACCAGGAGTCCTCTAACCAGCCCCAGGATGGAGTGGACCACAATCTGGGGGTGAATTATCAGCCTGGTGATGGCATGATGGGAACAGTTTCACAGGGCATAACACCAGCCTTGAACATAGACGGTGCTGAAAGTGGAATGGTTCAAAGCTTCCAAGTTGAAAATTCAAAAGAGGACAGTAAGCATATTTGGAGGTCAGAAAAGCTGAAAGGTGTTGATGCTAGAACACAACTACTGAGAGGCACCTGATGAAACTTGCCACAGATTATGGTCAACCCTCAAACTCCACGACATATTTTCAAACTCATCATACACTATAAATACAGGAAGTAGTTATTGCCCGCTCATTGTCTATGCAACCATGAATATCGACCCTCATTCCCGTTTTCAGAGCAACAATGCCCTTGAAAGTTCCTGTTTCTTTTCTGTTCCTCAAAAGGGACAGCCAAATATAAAAAAGATGATTCCTATTTTTCTGGTACAAGAACCATGAGCATAGTCATTCCCAACTTCACAGCACCTTCCCCCATGACCCACAATTTAAGTCATTTTATCCTCTGATATGCAACACTAATTCCTGCATTGATTCTCTTGAGGATATCCAGCATTATTAACAAGAGCCTACAAAAGGGCTCCATTCCTCTTGAAACTGGAGCTCCAATGATATTGGGTGGGTAGGTTGTTAATGCCCTATGAACCTCCTGAATGCTATCAATATAGGCTAACATCGATTCAGCCCCAAATCCTAACTTTGTTCACCAAGAAATCACAGGCAAGCATCTGCAAAACAAAAGAGTGAGAGGAGTTTCAGGGACAAGCGTGGCTGTAATTTGCTTTCACCTCTGGGTATTCAAATAGACAATGTGGTACACGTGGAATGTGCTCCGGTGTGGAAGCCCCTCCACTGGCAGAGAGTATGGCAGTGGGTCAAAGAAGCCTGGGGAGTGCCAGATACAAGTGCAATTCTCATTCTGTATCTCCTGAAATCTTGTGCACAATGCGCAGCTGAAGAAGGTGCTGAAGAATTATCCTCATAAGCATACAAATGAGAGGCCAGTGATCTCTGTACTAAGGAGTGTAGAGTAACTTCATGGAACAAGTACTCTGAAGAAATGCAGTTGACTGTTGAGCACTGCTGTCTTGGAGCACAGTAGCCTGCTGAAAGCTTTTGGTGGACTTGGGTTGCATGAGAAATTGGTCCTGTTTTAGAGTGTTCGTTCCTTTTGTGACAAGAGGAGAAAAGAAAAGAAAAGGAGACAATGGAATGTTGGGAGGCTCAGAATTGGTTTCCTTTGTTTGCTATTTCCACAATCCCACAGTGCTTGGGACTCAAACCCAGGCCTGGAGCATGCAAGGCAGGCACTCTACCAGGTGGGCTATAAGGCCTGCACTGGAATGGCTTTTCTCAGAAACAACACTTGATCACCTACAGTCTTACTTTGTGAAATTTTATGCAGATAAGCAAACACAACCAAGCCAGACCATGTCTGAGGAATTCCTAATTCTGCTGTCCAAAACAATCCAGCAAGGAACTTTTTTGCATGTCAATACCCAAGCCTAGGCTGTGTCCTGAGGGAAAGATTCTTCCCCTCTTCATTAAGGATGAAAAAGGAAGCAGTGGACTGATCCTTGAGCAAAAAAAAATATCAGGGATCCAAGGAGGCCAGGAAGGGTCGCAGAGGCGGAAATATGTGGGATTGAGATGATGCTCAATTGGTGAATATGAATGGAGATATTGGGGATCATTCACTCATGAATGCCTAGCCATTACATTCAAAATTAATTGACACTTTCCTAGAAAGCATTTTTTTTTCATTATTTTTCTTTTTGACCTTTTCTTTGAAAAATTATAAAGAGCAGAGAACTGTGCATGATGCAAAAACAGTTCAGGAGCTGAATCTTGCCCACCAACTCAGGAGTTGGTGAGGTAGAGGAATTTTTGCCTGCTGTTCTAAGCCTGTTTCCCTCAGTAAAAGTGCTTCAGCAATTTAGTCAGGCACTGATGGGAGATATAAACAGGCAAACACATGTGGTGATGGCTCATATGATCTCGGGTCCCAGAATCGAAATGTGGTGGCAAAAAAAAAATACATTCCTCCTCCAATTTCTTTATTCTCCTCCTAATGTATTCAGTTATTACTCTCAAGATTTATTACAGAGAGATAATTAGCTAAAGTCATACCCTTGATCATTCCTTTCGTTGCAATCAATTTGACTCAGAAAAACGTAACAATTGTTACCAGATTTCCTGTGATGTGAGAGCTATACACGGCAAAAGTCCTCTAATGAAAGGGGAAGGAGCAGTCAATGATAAGCTAGGTTGTGAAGGACATGGGGTTTCAGGGCTCTGGTAGGAGAAGTCACTTGATTGCACTCCCCAGAGTGTTTGTAAAGCCTTGGACAACATGAACTTCCACGAATGGCTCCAGTGACATTGCACCTGCACCCCAGATTCCAGATTCCACCTGACTTCTTAGAGGAGCAGACTGAGAGCACAGAAACATTACAGTTCCCATGGTAACCAGAGACCTTTCAGCTGCTGTCCGGTTCAAACCCACAGTGAAGACATGCGGCAGCTCAGCTCTGAGGGTAAGAGGATAATGATGGGAGCCGGAGCCAGGGTCTTGCGTTTTTAAATTAATGATTCTATACCTGTTGCCCAGGCGATGAGGAAACAGGCTGAGAGCAATAAATCCCCTCATATCCAGGCAGGACAAGGGATCCCATTGAAGTCTGAGAGCTCGCACATCCACCCAGGTCCTCCAGGTGGCACTGTGCTCCGTTGGCCTCAACGTTTTTGCTGGCAGACAGCTCCTGTGGCTCCTTATGCAGGCTATTAGCCCTGACCAATTCCAGAGGAACAAACTGGGCCTGAGGGGTGCTTGAGAGCATATGGATCAACAATCTTAGCACTGGCACCAGTGGATTGGCCCACCAACCCCACTCCTCCAGGACTTGGAAAACCTGGGTTTTCTTCAGACTCAGGAAACTAGTGTAGGGTCTTACCAGCCTCATGGAGAGAGGGGTGGTGAGTGCTCAGCTCAGTGGAGCATGCAGTGCAGCGCCATGGATTGGGTGATCTTTGATTTGGGACACATCACATTCCATCTGTCAGGTTTCTCCTCCTCTCCTACAAAGTCTGGAAAGAAGACAGATGGAACATGGGATGTCCATGTTCCATGTGAAGATGAGTGTCTCCTCTGGTGGCTCTTGAAGAGAGGAGGGAGTCAATCCCTTAGCCTGTTGGAAGGAGAACAGCTCAAACCTGACATGCGAGGAGATTTGTTCTGTGCCCACTCCAATGGCGAGACACCTCCTCCTTGGCTGTTGCCTTACAACTAGGCTGCACCCTGAATCCAGCTTACTGGGATATTTCCAGGGACACATCAAATATAAACAAGATGCAAAAATGCCTTGCCAAAATTTATTCACAAAATGGTTCGTCTTCTTCACCAGACAAATACCTCTCTGTCCCAAGGGCCTCTGAAATATTCCCAGGACTCCTCTAAGCAGCCCCAGGATGGAGCAGAAAACAAGCTGGTGGATGAGTTAACAGACTGCTGATGGCATGATGAGCACAGTATCACAAGGCGTAAGATCTGGTTTGAACATAGACCATGCCAAAAGTGGAATTGTTCAAAGCTTCCAAGCAGAATATTCAAAAGAAAAGAGTAAGGATATTTGTGAGGCCAGAAGCACTGGAGGGTGTTAATGCTGAAAACAATTTCAGAGAAGAGACCCTATGAAATTCGCCATCTATCATGGTCCACCCAAAACTCTACGACATATATTCAGCCACATCATACACTACAAATAGAGGAAGTAGTTATTGGCCACGCATTCACTATGCAACCACCAATACCGAACCTCATTCCGTTTTTGAGAACAACAATGCCCTTTCAAATTCCTGTCACTTATCTGTAGCTCTCAAGGGACAGCCGAATATACAAATCATGATTCCTCTATTTTCTGTCACAAGAACCATAAGCATAGGCCTTCCCAACTTCACAGCACCTTCCCCCAGGACCTACAATTTAAGCCAGATGATCTTGGGTAATGCAACACTAATCTCTGCAATGCTTCTCTTGAGGATTTCCATCAATATTAACAAGAGTCTACAAAAGGGCTCAATTACTCTTGACACTGAAGCTCCAATGATATTGGGTGAGTAGGTTGTAAATGTCCCATGATGCTCATGATTGCTATCAATACAGGCAAACATCCATTCTGCCCCAAATCCTAACTTTATTCATTAAGAAATCACAGGTAAGCCTATAGAAAGCAAATGTCTGAGGGAATTTCCAGGGTCAAGAGCGACTGTTTGTTGTGTTCACCTCTCGTTTTCCCAGTAGACTTTGAGGTACACGTGGAAATGCGTCGGTTTGGAAGTCCTCTTTCTTGGCACAGTGTATAGCAGTGTGTCCAAGTATCCTGGAGATTGACAGGTTCAAGTGTGGTTGTCATTTTAAATTTCCCAAAACCCAATTCACAATGAGCAGCTGAAAAAAGTGCTGCAGAATTACCCTCCTAATCATACTCATGCGAGACCCGAGATCTCTGTCCTAAGGAGAGTAGTGTGATTTCGTGGAACAAGTACTCTGAAGAAATGCAGGTGGCTGGGCATCACTAGTCTCTTGGAGTCCAGTAGTCTGCTGAATGCTATTGGTGGAATTGTTTTGCTTTGGAATTGGTGCTTCTTTAGAGTGTTGATTCTTCTGTGAAGAGAGGAGAAAGAAAAATAAAAAGAGACGATGGAAGTTTGGTTTCATTTGTTTGTTGTTTCCACAATCCCACAGTGCTCGGGAATCGAAAGCGGCCTCCAGCATGAGAGGCAGGCACTCTACCAGGTGGCTATATTGCCTGGAATGCAGTGATTTCTCAGAGTGACAACACTTGATAACATACAGACATCATTTGTGAAATTGTATGCAGAGAAGCATAATGACCAATCCAAACAATGTCTATGGAATTCTTATTTCTCCTGTTCACATCAATCCAGCAAGGAACTTTTTTGCATATCAATACCCAAGACTAGTCCTGTGGGCTGAAAGGAAGATTTCCCCCTTCTTCATTAAGGATGAAAATGGAAGTAGTTGATTGATCCGTGAGCAGAATAATACATCAGGGATCTAAGGATGCCAGGAACAGGGGACGAGGCAGGACTATGTGGGATTGAGAAAATGCTCAATTGTTGAGTAGAAATGGAGATATTGGGATCATTTACACCTGAATCCCTAGCCATTACATTCAAAATCAACTGACACTTTCCTAGAAAGTATTCTATTTTTTATTTTTCCTTTTGACCTTTTCTTTGAAAAATTCTGAAGAGCAGAGTGCTGGGCATATTACACAAGCCAGTAGAGGTGCTGGATTTGGCTCAAAGTCTCATGAATTGGTGAGGAAGATGAAGTCCTGCCTCCTGTTCTAAGCCTTTTCCCCTCAGTAAAAGTGCTTCAGCAATTTAACCAGATGCTTTTGGGAGATATAAACAGGCAAAGGCATGTGGTGATGTCTCTTATGATCTGGGGACCCAGAATCAAAAAGTGGTGGCAAAAAGAATACATTCTTCACCCAATTTCTATCTTCTCGTTATTTTTTCAGTTATTACTCTCAAGATTTATGACAGAGTGATAAGTGTGTAAAGTCATATAATTGATCCTTCATTCATTTTGTTGCAGTCAATTCCACTGAGAAAAATGTATCAATTGGTTACCAGTTGTCCTGTGACATGAGAGGCATACATGGGAGTACTTCTCTAATCAAAGGGAAATGAGCAGACGTTCATAATCTACGTTGTGAAAGTCGTGGGTTTTCAAGGCTCAGGAAGGAGAAGTCACTTGATTGAACATGCCAAGGTGTTTGTAAAGCCTTGGGAAACATGAACATTCACGAGTGGCTCCAGTGTCATTGCACCTGCACCCCAGATTCCAATTGAAGTCATAGAGGAGCGGGCTCAGAACACGGAAGTGTCACGGTTCCCATGGCAACCAGAAACTATACAGGTCCAGGCCACTTCAAACCAACATTTAAGATATGTGGCGACTCCGCTCTGAACATTAGAGAATAGATGAAAAGAGGGGATGCCAGGGTCATGCATTTTTGATGAAATGATTCTGTCCTTTGTGCCTGGGTGACAAGAAAACAGGCTCTAAGGTGTTTAGAGTCAGGTGAGCAAGAAATTGCCCCATATCCAGGCAGGATAAGGGATCCCATTGAAGTCTGACAGCTCACAATCCCACCTAGGTCCACTAGGTGGCACTGTGCTCCATTGGCTGCACCGAACTTGCTGACAGGCAGCTCATCTGGCTCTTGATGCAGGCTACTAGACCCCACAAATTACAGTGGAAGAACCTGAGACCAAGGGCTGCTGGAGAGCATATGGGTCAAAAATCTTAACACTGGCACCAGTGGATTTACCCTCTGTCCCCACTCCTCAAGGACTGCTTCCACCTGGGTTTTCTTTAGAGTCAAGTAACTAGCCTAGGGGCCTAGAAGCCACATGGAGAGGTGGGTGGTGAGTGCTACCTCAGTAGAGCATACAGTGCAGCGCCATGGTTTGGGTGATCATTGATTTGGGACACATCACATTCCATCTGTCAGGTTTCTCCTCCTCTGCTACAAGGTCTGGAAAGGAGACAGATGGAACATGGGACATCCATGTTCCATGTTAAGGTGTGTGCCTCCTTGGTGGCTCATGAAGAGAGGAGGGAGTCAAACCCTCAGCCTGTTGGAAGGAGAACAGCTCAAATCTGACATGACAGGAGACTTGCTCTGTGCTCAAACCAACAGCGAGACACCCTTCCTTGGCTGCTGCCTCACAACAAGGCTGCACCCCGAAACCAGCTTCCTGGGATATTTCCAGGGTCACATCAAATCTAAACAAGATGCAGAAATGCCTGGCCAAACTGTATTCACAAAATGTTTCGTCTTCTTGTCCAGACAAATACCTCTCTGTCCCAAGGACCTCTGAAATATTCCCAGGACTCCTCTAAACAGCCACAGGGTGGAGCAGAAAACAAGATTGTGGATGAGTTAACAGACTGCTGATGGCATGATGAGCACAGTTTCACAGGGCATAAAATCTGGTTTGAACATAGACCGTGCCGAATGTGGAATTGATCAAAGCTTCGAAGCAGAATATTCTAAAGAAGAGAGTAAGGATATTTGTGAGACCAGAAGTGCTGAAATGTGTTGATGCTGGAAAAAAACTTTGGAGAAATGACCCTATGAAACTCGCCATCGATCATGGTCCACGCAAAACTCTATGACATATATTCAGCCACATCATACACTACAAATACAGGAAGTAGTTATTGGACCCTCATTCACTATGCAACCACCAATACCGAACCTCATTACATTTTTGAAAACAATAATGCCCTTTCAAATTCCTGTTGCTTTTCTGTAGCTCCCAAGGGAGAGCTGACTATTCAAATCACGATTCCACTATTTTCTGTCACAAAACCATACGCATAGGCCTTCCCAACTTCACAGCACCTTAACCCAGGACCTACAATTTAAGCCAGATGATCCTGGGATATGCAACACTACTCCCTGCAATGCTCCTCTTCAGGATTTCCATCAATATTAACAAGAGTCTACAAAAGGGCTCGATTACTCTTGACACTGAAGCTCCAATGATATTGGGTGAGTAGGTTGTAAATGACCCATGATGCTCATGATTGCTATCAATACAGGCAAACATCCATTCTGCCCCAAATCCTAACTTTATATTCACTAAGAAATCACAGGTAAACCTATAGAAAGCAAATGTGTGAGAGAATTTCCAGGGTCAAGAGCGGCTGTTTGTTGTGTTCACCTCTAGTTTTCCCAGTAGAGTTTGAGGTACACCTGAAAAATGCACCAGTGTGGTAATCCTCTTTCGTGGCACAGTGTATAGCAGTGTGTCCAATTATCCTGAGAATGCCAGGTTCAAATGTGGTTGTCATTTTAAATTACCCAAAACCTGATGCACAATGAGCAGCTGAAAAAAGTGCTGAAGAATTCCCCTCCTAAGCATAATCATGCGAGACCTGTTATCTCTGTCCTAAGGTGAGCCGTGTGATTTCATGGAACCAGTACTCTGAAGAAATGCAGGTGACTGGGCATCACTGGTCTATTGGAGCCCAGTGGCCTGCTGAATGCTGTTGGTGGAATTGTTTTTCTTTGGAATTGGTGGTGCTTTAGAGTGTTGATTCTTCTGTAAAATGAGGAGAACGGAAAAGAAAAAGTGATGATGGAAGGTTGGTTTCATTTGTTTGTTATTTCCACAATCCCACAGTGCTTGGAAATTTAACCAGGGGCTCAGCATTAGAGGCAGGCACTCTACCAGGTGGGTTATATGACCTGCACTGGAGTGGTTTCTCTGAGTTACAACACTTGATCACCTACAGACATCATTTGTGAAATTGTACGCAGAGAAGCAAAAATGACCGATCCAAACAATGTCTATGGAATTCTTATTTCTCCTATTCACATCAATCCAGCAAGGAACTTTTTTGCATGTCAATACCCAACACTAGCCCTGTGGGCTCAGAGGAAGATTTTGCCCCTCTTCATTAAGGATGAAAATGGAAGTAGTTGGTTGATCTGTGAGCAGAATAATACATTAGGGATCCAAGGATGCCAGGAACAGTGGTAGAGGCAGGACTATATGAGATTGAGAAAATACTCAGTTGTTGAGTACAAATGGAGATATTGGGATCATTTACACCTGAATCCCTGGCCATTACATTCAAAATAACTGACTCTTCCCTAGAAATTTTTCTATTTCTTATTTTTCCTTTTGACCTTTTCTTTGAAAAATTCTAAAAAGCAGAGTGCTGGACATAATACACAAGCCAGTTAAGGTGGTGGATTTGGCCCAAAATCTCATGAATAGTTGAGGCAGATGAAGTCCTGCCTCCTGTTCTAAGCCTTTTCCCCTCAGTAAAAGTGCTTCAGCAATTTATTCAGATGCTTTTGGGAAATATAAACAGGCAAAAGCATGTGGTGATGGCTCTTATGATGTGGGGTCCCAGAATCAAAACGTGGTGATAAAAATAAAATACTCTTCACCCAATTTCTATCTTCTCCTCATTATTTTTTCAGTTATTTTCTCAAGATTTATGAGAGAGTGATAAGTGTCTAAAGTCATATAATTGATCCTTCATTCATTTCATTGTACTCAGAAAAATGTATCAATTGTTTACCAGTTCTCCTGTGACATGAAAGGCACACATGGGAGTACTGATCTAATCTAAGGGGAATGAGCAGGGGTTCGTCATCTAGGTTGTGAAAGTCTTGAGTTTTCAAGACTCCGGAAGGAGAAGTCACTTGATTGTACCTGCCAAGGTGCTTGTAAAGCATTGGGCAACATGAACTTTCACTAGTGACTCCAGTGACATTGCACTTGCACCCCAGATTCCACCTGACGACATAGAGGATTGGACTCAGAACAAGGAAGCGTCATGGTTCCCATGAAAACCAGACAGCATTCAGGTCCAGGTCGCATCAATCCAACATTCAAGTTATGTGGCGGCTCAGCTGTGAACTTTAGAGGATAGATGAAAAGAGCAGATGCCAGGGTCTTGCATTTCTGATGAAATGATTCTATTCTTCGTGCCTGGGCGACAAGGAAACAGGCTCTAAGCTGTTTAGAGTCACGTGAGCAAGAAATTGCCCCACATCCAGGCAGGACAAGGGATCCCATTGAAGTCTGACTGCTCGCACTTCCATCCAGGTCCACTATGTGGCGCTGTGCTCCGTTGGCCGCACCGAACTTCCTGACAGGCAGCTCATCTGGCTCTTGATGCAGGTTATTAGCCCCCACAAAAGTCAGTGGAACAACTTGAGACCGAGGTCTGCTGGTGAGTACGTGGGTCAAAAATCTTAACACTGGCACCAGTAGATTTGCTCTCTGTCCCTACTCCTCCAGTACTGCTTCCAACCCGGTTTCCTTCAGAGTCAGGAAACTAGCTTAGAGGCCTAGCAGCCACATGGAGAGGTGGGTGGTGAGTGCTCACCTCAGTAGAGTATGCAGTGCAGCGCCATGGTTTGGGTGATCATTGATTTGGGACACAACACATTCAATCTGTTGGGTTTCTCCTCCTCTCCTACTGAAGTCTGGAAGGAGACAGATGGAACATGGGTTGTCCATGTTCCATGTGAAGGGGAGTGTCTCCCCTGGTGGCTCATGAACAGAGGAGGGAGTCAATCCCTCAGACTGTTGGAAGAAGGAGAGCTCAAACCTGACATGAGAGGAGAGTTGTTCTGTGCTCACTCTAATGGCGAGACACCTCCTCCTTGGCTGCTGCCGCACAACTAGTCTGCAACCCCAAATCAGCTTGCTGGGATATTTCCAGCATCACATCAAATCTAAACAAGATGCAAAAATGCCTTGCCAAACTGTATTCACAAAATGTTTCGTCTTCTTGTCCAGACAAATACCTCTCTGTCCCAAGGTCCTCTGATATATTCCCAGGACTCCTCTAAGCAACCCCAGGATGGAGCAGAAAACAAGCTTCTGGATGAGTTAACAGTCTGCTGATGGCATGATAAGCACAGTTTCACAGGGCATAAGATCTGGTTTGAACATATACCATGACGAAAGTGGAATTGTTCAAAACTTCCAAGCAGAATATTCTAAAGAAAAGAGTAAGGATATTTGTGAGGCCAGAAGTGCTGAAGGGTGTTCATGCTGGAAAACAACTTTGGAGAAGTGACCCTATGAAACTCGCCATCGATCATGGTCCACCCAAAACTCTACAACATATATTCAGCCACATCATACACTACAAATACAGGAAGTAGTTATTGGCCGCTCATTCATCATGCAAACATGAATAACGAACCTCATTACTTTTTTGAGAACAGCAATGAGCTCTCAAATTCCTGTTGCTTTTCTGTAGCTCCCAAGGGACAGCCGAAAATACAAAACATGATTCCTCTATTTTCTGTCACAAGACCCATAAGCATAGACCTTCCCAACTTCACAGCACCATCCCCCAGGACCTACAATTTAAGTCAGATGATCCTGGAAATGCAACACTAATCCCTGCAATGCTTCTCTTGAGGATTTCCATCAATATTAACAAGAGTCTACAAAAGGGCTCGATTACTCTTGACACTGAAGCTCCAATGATATTGGCTGAATAAGTTGTAAATGCCTCGTGATACTCATGATTGCTATCAATACAGGCAAACATCCATTCTGCCCCAAATCCTAACTTTATTCACAAAGAAATCACAGGCAAACCTATAGAAAGCAAATGTGTGAGAGAATTTCCAGGGTTAAGAGCGGCTGTTTGTTGTGTTCACCTCTAGTTTTCCCAGTAGACTTTGAGGTACACGTGAAAAATGTGCCGGTGTGGAAGTAGAGTGTATAGCAATGTGTCCAAATAACCTGGAGAGTGCCAGGTACAAGTGTGGTTGTCATTTTAAATTTCCCCAAAGCCGATGTACAATGAGCAACTGAAAAAATTGCTGAAGAATTACCCTCCTAAGCATACTCATGAAGACCCGTGATCTCTGTCCTAAGGAGAGCAATGTGATTTCATGGAAGAAGTACTCTGAAGAAATGCAGGTGACTGGGCATCACTGGTGTCTTGGAGCCCAGTAGTCTGCTGAATGCTGTTGGTGGAATTGTTTTTCTTTGGAATTGGTGCTGCTTTAGAGTGTTGATTCATCTGTGAAGAGAGGAGAAAAGAAAAGAAAAAGTGATGATGGAAGGTTGGTTTCATTTGTTATTTCCACAATCCCATAGTGCTGGGGAAACGAACTCGTGCCTCCAGCAAGAGAGGCAGGCACTCTACCAGGTGGGCTTTATGTCCTGCACTGGAGTTTTTTCTCTGAGTTACAACACTTCATGACCTACAGACATCATTTGTGAAATTGTATGTAGAGAAGCAATAATGACCAATCCAAACAATGTCTATGGAATTCTTATTTCTCCTGTTCACATCAATCCAGCAAGAACTTTTTTGCATGTCAATACCCAAGACTAGCCCTGTGGGCTAAGAGGAAGATTTCACCCCTCTTCATTAAGGATGAAAATGGAAGTAGTTGGTTGATCTGTGAGCAGAATAATACATCAGGAATCCAAGGATGCCAGGAACAGTGGTAGAGGCAGGACTATATGGGATTGAGAAAATACTCAATTGTTGAGTAAAAATGGAGATATTAGGGTCATTTACATGTGAATCCCTAGCCATTACATTCAAAATAACTGACACTTCCCTAGAAATTATTCTCTTTCTTATTTTTCCTTTTGATCTTTTCTTTAAAAAATTCTAAAAAGCAGAGTGCTGGGCAAAATACACAAGCCAGTTCAGGTGCTGGATTTGGACCTCTGTCTGAAGAATTGGTGATGTAGATGAAGTTGTGCCTCCTGTTCTAAGCCTTTTTCCCTCAGTAAAAGTGCTTCAGCGATTTAACCAGATGCTTTTGGGAGATATAAACAGGCAAAGGCATGTGGTGATGGCTCTTATGAGCTAGGATCCCAGAATCAAAACGTGGTGGAAAAAGAAAATATTCTTTACCCAATTTCTATCTTCTCCTCATTATTTTTTCATTTATTACTCTCAAAATTTATGACAGAGTGATAAGTGGCTAAAGTCACACAATTGATCCTTCATTCATTTCATTGCAGTCAATTCCACTCAATAAAATGTATCAATTGGTTACTAGTTCTCCTGTGACATGAGAGGCACACATGGGAGTACTGATCTAATCTAAGGGGAATGAGCAGGTGTTTGTCATCTAGGTTGTGAAAGTTGTGGGTTTTCAAGGCTCCGGAAGGAGAAGACACTTGATTGCACCTCCCAAGGGTTTTGTAAAGCCTTGGGAACCATGAACTTTCAGGAGTGGCTCCAGTGACATTGCACCTGCACCCCAGATTCCACCTGATGTCATAGAGGAATGGACTCAGAACACGGAAGCGTCATGGTTCCCTTGGCAACCAGACACCATTCAGGTGCCGGCTGCTTCAGACCAACATTCAAGATATGTGGCGGCTCAGTTGTGAACGTTAGAGGATAGATAAATAGCACGGATGCCAGGGCCTTGCATTTCTGATGAAACGATTCTATCCTTCGTGCCCGGGCGACAAGGAAACAGGCTCTATGCTGTATAGAGTCACGTGAGTTAGATATTGCCCCATAACCAGGCAAGACAAGGGATCCCATTGAAGTCTGACAGCTTGCACTTGCACCCAGGTCCACAAAGTGGCGCTGTGCTCCATTGGCTGCACAGAACTTGCTGACAGGCAACTCATCTGACTCTTGATGCAGGCGATTAGCCCCCTCAAATTACAGTGCAACAACCTGTGACCGAGGGCTCCTGGAGAGCACGTGGGTCAACAATCTTAACACTGCCACCAGTGGATTTGCCCTCCGTCCCCACACCTCCAGGACTGCTTCCAACCGGGTTTTCTTCAGAGTTAGGAAACTAGCCCAGGGGCCTGGCAGCCACATGGAGAGATGGGTGGTGAGTGCTCACATCAGTAGAGCATGCAGTGCAGTGCCATGCCTTTGGTGATTATTGATTTTGGACACATCACATTCCATCTGTCTGGTTTCTCCTCCTATATTTTGACGTCTCGAAAGCAGACAGATGGAACATGTGATGTCCATGTTCCATGTGAAAGTGAGTGTCTCCTCTGGTGGCTCATGAAGAGAGGAGTGAGTCAATCCCTCAGCCTGTTGGAAGGAGGACAGCTCAAACCTGATATGCAAAGAGAGTTGTTCTGTGCTCACACCAAAGGTGAGACACCTCCTACTTGTCTTTCTTTACAACTTGGCTGCACCCTGAAACCAACCTTCTGGGATATTTCCCGGATCACATCAAATCTTAACAAGATGCAGAAATGCCTTGACAAACTTTATTCACAAAATGGTTCATCTTCTTGACCAGACAAATACCTCTCTGTCGAAAGGGCCTCTGAAATAGTTCTAGGACTCCTCTAAACAGCTCCAGGATGGAGCAGAAAACAAGCTTGTGGATGAGATAACAGACTGCTGATGGCATGATAAGCACAGTTTAACAGGGCATAAGATGTGCTTTGAACATAGACCTTGCTTAAAGTGGAACTTTCAAAGCTCCCAAGCAGAATATTCAAAAGATGAGAGCAATGATATTTGTGAGGCCAGAAGTGTTGAAGGGTACTGATGCTGCAGAACAACTTCTGAGAAGTGACCCTATGAAACTTGCCATCTATCATGGTCCACCCAAAACTCTACGACATATATTCACCCACATCATACACTACAAATACAGGAAGTAGTTATTGGCCGCTCATTCACTATGCAACCATGAAAAACGAAACTCATTACTTTTTTGAGAACAACAATGTCCTTGCAAATTCCTGTCTCTTTTCTGTAGCTCCCAAGGGAGAGCCGAATATACAAATAATGATTCCTCTATTTTCTGTAACAAGAACCATAAGCATAGGCCTTCCCAACTTCACAGCAGATTCCCCACGACCTACAATTTAATCCAGTCGATCCTGGGATATGCAACACTAATCCCTGCAATGCTTCTCTTGAGGATTTCCATCAATATTAACAGAAGTCTACAAAAGGACTTGATTAAACTTGACACTGGAGCTCCAATGATATTGGGTGAGTAGGTTATAAATGCACCATGATGCTCATGATTTCTATCAATACAGGCAAACATCCATTCTGCCCCAAATCCTAACTTTATTCACTAATAAATCACAGGCAATCCTATATAAAGCAAATGTGTGAGAGAATTTCCAGGGTAAAGAGCGGCTGTTTGTTGTGTTTACACTAGGTTTCCCAGTAGACTTTGAGGTACATGTGGAAAATGCGCCGTTGTGGAAATCCTCTCCTTTGGCAGAGTGTATAACTGTGTGTCCAAGTATCCTGGAGAGTGCCAGTTAGAATTGTGGTTTTCAGTTTAAATTTCCCCAAACCGGATGCACAATGAGCTGCTGAAAAAATTGCTGAGTAATTCTCCTCCTAAACATATTCATGCGAGACACGTGATCTCTGTCCTAAGGAGAGCAGTGTGATTTCATGGAACAAGTACTCTGAAGAAATGCAGGTGACTGGGCATTACTGCTCTCTTGGAGCCGAGTATCCTGCTGAATGCTGTTGGTGGAATTGTTTTTCTTTGGAATTGGTGTTGCTTTAGAGTGTTGATTCTTCTGTGAAGAGAGGAGAAAAGAAAAGAAAAAGAGACGATGGAAGGTTGGTTTTGTTTGTTATTTCCACAATCCCACAGTGCTGGGGACTCAAAACCGGGCCTCTAGCACTAGAGGCAGGCACTCTACCAGGTGGGCTATATGGTCTGCACTGGAGTGGTTTCTCTGTGCTACAACACTTGAACACCTACAGACATCATTTGTGAAAATGTATGCAGAGAGCAATAATGACCAATCCAAACAATGTCTATGGAATTCTTATTTCCCTATTCACATCAATCCATCAAGGAATTTTTTGCAAGTCATTACCTAAGACTAGCTCTGTGGGCTGAGAGGAAGTTTTCCCCCCTCTTCATTAAGGATGAAAATGGAAGTAGTTGAGTGATCTGTGAGCAGAATATTACATCAGGGATCCAAGGACACCAGGAACAGGGGCAGAGGCAGGACTATGTGGGATTGAGAAAATGCTCAATTGTTGAGTAGAAATGGAGATATTGGGATCATTTACACGTGAATCCCTAGCCAGTACATTCACAGTCAACTGACAATTTCCTAGAAAGTATTCTATTTCTTATTTTTCCTCTTGACCTTTTCTTTAAAAAATTCTAAAGAGAGCAGTGCTGGGCATAATACACAAGCCAGTTCAGGTGCTGGATTTTGCCCACAGTCCTATAAATTGGTGAGGCAAATGAAGTCGTGCCTCATGTTCTAAGCATTTTCCCATCAGTAAAAGTGTTTCAGCAACTTATCCAGATCCTTTTTGGAGATATAAACAGGCAATGGCATGTGGTGATGGCTCATTTGATCTGGGGTCCCAGAATCAAAATGTGGCGGCAAAAAGAATACATTCTTCACCCAATTTCTATCTTCTCCTCATTATTTTTTCAGTTATACCTCTGAAGATTTATGACAGAGTGATAAGTGGCTAAAGTCAAATAATTGATACTTCATTTCATTGGTTACCAGTTCTCCTGTGACATGAGAGGCACAAATGGGAGTACTCCTCTAACCAAAGGAGAATGAGCATGCTTTGGTCATCTAGATTGTGAAAGTTGTGGGTTTTCAAGGCTCCTAAAGGTGAAGTCACTTGACTGCACCTCCCAAGTTGTTTGTAAAGCCTAGGGCAACATGAACTTTCACGAGTGGCTCCAGTGACATTGCACCTGCACCCCCGATTCTGCCTGATGTCATAGAGGAGCAGACTCAGAACACAGAAGCCTCACGGTTCCCATGGCAAGGAGACACCATTCAGTTCCTGGCCGCTTCAAACCAACATTCAAGATATGTGGCGGCTCAGCTGTGAATGTTAGAGGATAGATGAAAGAGCAGATGCTAGGGTCTTGCATTCTTGATGAAATGATTCTATCCTTCATGCCCAGTCAACAAGTAAACAGTCTCTAAGCTGTATAGAGTCACGTGAGCAAGAAATTGCCCCATATCCAGGCAGGACAAGGGATCCCATTGAGTCTGACAGCTCGCATTTCCCCAGAGGACCACAAGGTGGCGCTGTGCTGTGTTGGCCGCACAGAACTTGCAGACAGGCAGCTCATCTGGCTCTTGATGCAGGCTATTAGCCCCCAAAATTCCTGTGGAACAACATGAGACCGAGGGCTGCTGGAGAGCACGTGGGTGAACAATCTTAACACTGGCAGCAGTGGATTTGCCCTCCGTCCCCACTCCTGCAGGACTGCTTCCACCTGGGTTTTCTTCAGAGTCAGGAATCTAGCCTAGGGTCCTGGCAGCCACAAGGAGAGATGGGTGGTGAGTGCTCACCTCAGTAGAGCAAGCAGTGCAGCTCCATTGTTTGGGTGATCATTGATTTGGGACACATCACATCCCATCAGTCGGGTTTCTCCTCCTTAACTATGAAGTATGGAAATAGACTGATGGAACGTGGGATATCCATGTTCCATGTGAAGGTGAGTGTCTGCTCTGTTGGCTCATGAAGAGAGGAGAAAGTCCACCCATCGTCCTGTTGAAAGGAGGAGAGCTCAAACCAGACATGCGAAGAGAGTTGTTGTGTGCCAACTCCAATGGCGAGACACCTCCTCCTTGGTTGTTGCCTTACAACTAGGTTGCACACCGAATTAAGTCTGCTGGGATATTTCCAGGGTCACATCATATCTATACAAGATGCAGAAATGCCTTGACTAACTTTATTCACAAAATGATTCATCTTCTTGACCAGAAAAATACCTCTCTGTCACAAGGGCCTCTGAATTATTGCCAGGACTCCTCTAAGCAGCCCCAGGATGGAGCAGAAAACAAGCTTGTGGATGAGAAAACAGACTGCTGGTGGCATGATGAGCACAGTTTCACAGGGCATAAGATCTGGTTTGAACATAGACTGTGCTGAAAGTGGAATTGTTCAAAATTTCCAAGCAGAATATTCAAAAGAAGAGAGTAAGGATATTTGTGTGGCCAGAAATGCTGAAGGGTGTTGATGATGGAAAACAATTTTGGAGAAGAGACCTTATGAAACTCACCATTGATCAGGTTCCACCTAAAACTCTATGACATATATTCAGTCACATCATACACTACAAATATAGGAAGTAGTTATTGGCCGCTCATTCATCATGCAACCACGAATAAAAAATCTCATTAATTTTTTGAGAACAACAATGCCCTTACAAATTTCTGTCACTTATCTTTAGCTCTCAAGGGACAGCCGAATATACAAATCATGATTCCTCTATTTTCTGTAACAAGAACCATAAGCATAGGCCTTCCCAGCTTCACAGCACCTTCCCCCAGGACCTACAATTTAATCCAGTCGATCCTGGGATATGCAACACTAATCCCTGCAATGCTTCACTTGAGGATTTCCATCAATATTAACAGGAGTCTACAAAAGGACTTGATTAATCTTGACACTGGAGTTCCAATGATAACGGGTGAGTAGGTTGTAAATGCCCGTGATGCTCCTGATAGCTATCAATACAGGCAATCATCCATTCTGTCCCAAATCCTAAGTTTATCCACTAAGAAATCACAGACAAGCCTGTACAAAGCAAATGTGTGAGAGAATTTCCAGGGTCAAGAGCAGCTGTTTTTTGTGTTCACCTCTATGTTTCCCAGTAGACATTGAAGTACACGAGGAAAATGTGTCATTGTGGAAGTCTTCTTCTTTTGCAGAGTGTATAGCAGTGTGTCCATGTATCCTGGAGATTGCCAGTTGCAAGTGTGGTTCTCATTTTAAATTTCCCAAAAGCCGATGCACAATGAACAACTGAAAAAAGTGCTGAAGAATTCCCCTCCTAAGTATACTCATGCGAGACCCATGATCTCTGTCCTAAGGAGAGTAGTGTGATTCCATGGAACAAGTACTCTGAAGAAATGCGGGTGACTGGGCATCACTGGTCTCTTGGAGCCCAGTAGCCTGCTGAATGTTGTTGGTGGAATTTTTTTTGCTTTGGAATTGGTCCTCCTTTAGAGAGTTGATTGTTCTGTGAAGAGAGGAGAAAAGAAAAGAGATGATGGAAGGTTGGTTTCATTTGTTTGTTATTTCCACAATCCCACAGTGGTGGGTACTCGAAACTGGGTCTCCAGTATGAGAGGCAGGCACTCTACTATGTGGGCTATATGGCCTGAACTTGAGTGGTTTCTCTGAGTTACAACACTTCATCACCTACAGACATCATTTGTGAAATTGTATGCAGAGTAGCAATAATGACCAATCCAAACAATGTCTATGGAATTCTTATTTCTCCTGTTCACATCAATCCATCAAGGAAGTTTTATGCATGTCATTACCCAAGACTAGCGCTGTGGACTGAGGGGAAGATTTCCCCCCTCTTCTCTAAGGATGAAAATGGAAGTAGTTGATTGATCCATGAGCAGAATAATACATCAGGGATCTAAGGATGTCAGGAACAGTGGTAGAGGCAGGACTATGTGGGTTTGAGAAAATGCTCAATTTTTGAATACAAATGGAGATATTGGGATCATTTACACGTGAATCTCTAGCTATTACATTCAAAATAACTGACTCTTTCCTAGAAATTATTCTATTTCTTATTTTTCCTTTTGACCTTTTCTTTGAAAAATTCTGAAGAGCAGAGTGCTGGGCATAATACACAAGCCAGTTCAGGTGCTGGATTTTGCCCAGGTCTCAAGAATTGGTGAGGCAGATGAAGTCCTGCCTCCTGTTCTAAGCCTTTTCCCATCAGTAAAAGTTCTTCAGCAATTTAGCCAGATGCTTTTGGGGAATATAAACAGGCAAAGGCATGTGGTGATGGCTCATATGATCTGGGGGTCCCAGAATGAAAACGTGGTGGCAAAAAGAATACATTCTTCACCCAATTTCTATGTTCTCCTCGTTATTTTTTCAGTTATTACTCTCAAGTTTTATGACAGTGTGATAAGTGGCTAAAGTCATATAATTGGTCCTTCATTCATTTCGTTGCAGTCAATTCCACTGAGAAAAATGTATCAATTGGTTTCCAGTTATCCTGTAACATGAGAGGCACACAGGGGGGTACTCCTCTAATCAAAGGGGATTGAGCAGGCGTTAGTCATCTAGACTGTGAAAGTCATGGGTTTTCAAGGCTCAGGAGGGAGAAGCCACTTGGTTGCACCTCCCAAGGTGTTTGTAAAGCCTTGGGCAACATGAACTTTCATGAGTGGCTCCAATGACATTGCACCTGAACCCCAGATTCCACCTGACGTCATAGAGGAGTGGACTCAGAACACGGAAGTGTCATGGTTCCCATGGCAACCAGACACCATTCAGATCCCGGCTGCTTCAAACCAACATTCAAGATATGTGGCGGCTCAGCTGTGAATGTTAGAGGATAGATGAAAGAGTGGATGCCAGGGTCTGGCATTTTTGATGAAATGATTGTATCCTTCGTGCCCGGGCGACAAGGAAACTGTAATCTGTATAGAGTCGCATGAGCAAGAAATTGCCCCATATCCAGGTAGGACAAGGGATCCCATTGAAGTCTGACAGCTCACACTTCCACTCAGGTCCACTAGGTGGCAGTGTGCTGCGTTGGTTGCACAGAACTTGCTGTAAGTCAGCTCATCTGGCTCTTGATGCAGGCTATTATCCCCCACAAATTCCAGTGGAACAACCTGAGATTGAGGGCTGCTGGGAGCACGTGGGTCCACAATCTTACACTTGCACCAGTGGATTTGCCCTCAGTCCCGACTCCTCCAGGACTGCTTCCTCCCGGGTTTCCTTTAGAGTCAGGAAACTATCCTAGGGGCCTGGCAGCCACATGGAGAGATGGGTGGTGAGTGCTCCCTTCAGTAGGGAATGCACTGCAGTGCCAGGATTTGGGTGATCATTGATTTGGGACACATCACATTCCATCTGTCGTGTTTCTCCTCCTTTCCTACGAAGTCTGGAAAAGAAACAGATGGAACATGGGATGTCCATGTTCCATGTGAAGGTGAGTATCTCCTCTTTTGTCTCATGAAGATAGGAGGGAGTCAATCCCTCAGTCTGTGGAAGGAGGAAAGCTCAAACCTGACATGCGAAGAGAGTTGTTGTATGCTAACTCCAATGCCGAGACACCTCCTCCTTGGCTGTTGCCTTACAACTGGTCTCCACCCCAAAACCAGCTTGCTGGGATATTTCCAGGGTCACATCAAATCTAAACAAGATGCAGAAATGCCTTGCCAATCTTTATTCACAAAATGGTTCATCTTATTGACCAGACAAATACCTCGTGTCACAAGGGCCTCTGAAATATTGCCAGGACTCATCTAAGCAACCCCAGGATGGAGCAGAAAACAAGATTGTTGATGTGTTAACAGACTGCTGATGGCATGATGAGCACAGTTTCACAGGGCATAAGTTCTGCTTTGAACATAGACCGTGCTGATAGTGGAATTGTTCAAAGTTTCCAAGCAGAATATTCAAAGGAAGAGAATAAGGAGATTTGTGAGGCTAGAAGCACTGAAGGGTGTTGATGCTGGAAAACAACTTCAGAGAAGAGACCCTATGAAACTCGCCATCAATCATGGTCCACCCAAAACTCTATGACATATATTCAGCCAGTTCATACACTGCAAATACAGGAAGTAGTTATTGACTGATGATTCACTGTGCAACCATGAATAACGAAACTCATTCCTTTTTTGAGAACAATGCCCTTGCAAATTCCTGTCTCTTTTCTGTAGCTCCTAAGGTACAGCCACATATAAAAATCATGATTCCTATATTTTCTGTCACAAGACCCATAAGCATAGACCTTCCCAACTTCACTGCACCTTCCCCCAGGACCTACAATTTAAGCCAGATGATCCTGGGATATGCAACACTAATCCCGGCAATGCTTCACTTTTGAGGTTTTCCATCAGTATTAACAGGAGTCTTCAAAAGGGCTCAATTACTCATGAAACTGGAGCCCCAATGATATTGGGTGAGTAGGTTGTAAATCCACCGTCATGCTCCTGATTCCTATCAATACAGGCAAACATCCATTCTGCCCCAAATCATAACTTTATTCACTAAGAAATCATAGGCAAGCCTATACAAAGCATATGTGTGAGAGAATTTCCAGGGTCAAGAGTGGCTGTTTTTTGTGTTCACCTCTAGGTTTCCCAGTAGACTTTGAGGTATACATGGAAAATGCGCCCTTGTGAAAGTCCTCTCCTTTGTCAGAGTGCTTAGCAGTGTGTCCAAGTGTCCTGGAGAGTGCCAGGTGCAAGTGTGGTTTTCATTTTTAATTTCCCAAAATCTGATGCACAATGAGCAGCTGAAAAAAGTGCTGATGAATTAACCTCATAAGCATACTCATGGGAGACCCGTGATCTCTGTCCTAAGGAGAGTAGTGTGATTCCATGGAACAAGTACTCTGAAGAAATGCATGTGACTGGGCATCACTGGTCTCTTGGGGCCCAGTAGTCTGTTGAATAGTGTTGGTGGAATTGATTTGCCTAGGAAATGGTGCTGCTTTAGAGTGTTTATTCTCCTGTGTTGAGAGGTGAAAAGAAAAGAAAAAGAAACGATGGAAGTTTAGTTTCATTTGTTTGTTAATTCCACAATGCCACAGTGCTGGGGACTCCAACCCGGCACTCCAGCATGAGAGGCAGGCTCTCTACTAGGTGGACTATATGGCCTGAAATGGAGTGGATTATCTGAATTACAGCACTTGATCACCTACAGACATCATTTGTGAAATTGTATGCAGAGAAACACTAATGACTAATCCAAACAATGACTATGGAATTCTTATTTCTCCTGTACACATCAATCCAGCAAGGAACTTTTTGCATGTCAATACCCAAGACTAGTCCTGTGGGCTGACAGGAAGGTTTCCCCCCTCTTCATTAAGGATAAAATGGAAGCAGTTGATTGATTTGTGAGGAGAATAATACATCAGGGATGGAAGGACGTCAGGAACAGGGGCAGATGCAGCACTATGTGGGATTGAGAAAATGCTCAATTGTTGAGTACAAATGGAGATATTGGGGTCATTTACACGTGAATCCCAAGCCATTACATTCAAGATAAATTGTCACTTTCCTAGAAATTATTCTATTTCTTATTTTTCCTTTTGATCTTTTCTTTGAAAAATTCTAAAGAGTACAGTGCTGGGCATAATACACAAGCCAGTTCAGGTGCTGGATTTGGCCCTCTGTCTGAAGAATTGGTGATGCAGATGAAGTTGTGCCTCCTGTTCTAAGCCTTTTCCCTCAGTAAAAGTGCTTCAGTGATTTAGCCAGATTCTTTTGGGAGATACAAACAGGCAAAGGCATGTGCTGATGGTTCATATGATTTGGGGTCCCAGAATCAAAACGTGGTGGCAAAATGAAAACATTCTTCACCCAATTTCTATCTTCTCCTCATTATTTTTTCAGTTATTACTCTCAAGAATTATGACAGAGTGATAAGTGGCTAAAGTCATATAATAGATCCTTCATTCATTTCATTGCAGTCAATTCCACTCAGTAAAATGTATCAATTGGTTACCAGTTCTCCTGTGACATGAGAGGCACACATGGGAGTACTCCTCTAATCTAAGGGGAATGAACATGCATTGGTCACCTAGGTTGTTAAAGTCGTGGGTTTTCAAGGCTCTGGAAGGAGAAGTCACATGATTGCACCTCCCAAGGTGTTTGTAAAGCCTTGGGCAACATAAACTTTCACGAGTGGCTCCAGAGACATTGCACCTGTGGAAGTCCTCTTCTCTGGCAGAGTGTATAGCAGTGTGTCGAAGTATCCTTGAGAGTGCCAGGTACAAGTGTGTTTGCCATTTTAAATTTCCCAAAACCCGATGCTCAATGAGCAGCTGAAAAAAGTGCTGAAGAATTACCATCCTAAGCAAGACCCGTGATCTCTGTCCTACGGAGAGCAGTGTGATTTCATGGAACAAGTACTCTGATGAAATGCAGGTGACTGGATATCACTGGTCTCTTGGAGCCCAGTAGCCTGCTGAATGGTGTTGGTGGAATTGTCTTGCTTTGGAATTGGTGCTGCTTTAGAGTGTTGATTCTTCTGTGAAGAGAGGAGAAAAGAAAAGAAAAAGTGACAATGGAAGGTTGGTTTTGTTTGTTTGTTATTTCCACAATCCCACAGTGCTGGGGTTCAAACCCGGGGCTTCAGCATGAGAGGAAGGCACTCTACTAGGTTGGCCTTATGGTCTGCAGTGGAGTGGTTTCTCTGTGTTACAACACTTGATCACCTACTGACATAATTTTGGAAATTGTGTGCAGCGCAAAAATCATGGCCAAGCCAAACAATGTCTCTGGAGTTCTTAATTCTCCTGTTAACAACAATCCAGCAAGGAAGTTTTCTGCACTTCAATACCAAAGTCTATCACTGTGTCCTGAGGGAAATATTTTTAAACTCTTCATTAAAGAGAAAATGGAAGTAGCTGATTGATCCATGAGCAGCGAAATATATCAGGATTTGAAGGACACCAGGATCAGTGGCAGAGCCAGGACTATGTGGGATTGAAAAGAATCTCAATTGCTGACTACAAATGGAGATATTGGGATCATTCACACATGAATCCCTAGACATTACATTCAAAGTCAACTGACACTTTCCTAGAAAGTATTTTATTCTCAATTTTCCTTTTGACCATTTCTTTGAAATATTCTAAAGAGCAGAGAGCTGTGCATAATGCACAAGCCAGTTCTGGTGCTAGATTTTGTCCAAATCTCAGAATTGGTGAGCCAGATGAAGATCTGCCTCCTTTTTTAAGCCTATTTCCCTCAGTAAATGTGCTTCAGTCAGACGCCGATGGGAAATATAAACAGGCAAATGCTTGTGGTGATGGATCATATGATTTGGGGTCCCAGAATCAAAACGTGGTGGCAAAATGAAAACATTCCTCATCCAATTTCTATCTTCTCCTCATTGTTTTCAGTTATTACTCTCAAGATTTATTACATAGTGAAAAGTGGCTAAAGTCATATAATTGATCCCTCATTCATTTTGTTGCAATTAGTTCCACTCAGAAAAAGTAACAATTGGTTGCCAGTTCTCCTGTGACATGAGAGGCACACATGGGAGTACTCCTCTAATCAAAGTGTAAGGAGCAGTCATTGGTCATGTAGGTTGTGAAGATTGTGGGTTTTCAATGCTCCAGAATAAGAAGTCACTTGACTGCACTCCCCAAAGAGTTTTTAAAGCCTTGGGCAACATGAACTTTCACGAGTGTCTCCAGAGACTTTGCACCTGCACCCCAGATTCCACCTGATATCATAGAGGATTGGCCTCAGAACACAGAAGTGTCATGTTTCCCATGGCAACCAGAGACCATTCAGCTCCTGGCCACTTCAAACCAACATTCAAGACAAGTGGAGCTTAGCAGTGAGTGTTAGAAGATAGATGAAGAGAGCGGGTGTCAGGGTCTTGCGTTTTTTAGAAATTATTCAATCCTTGTTGCCTGGGTGATAAGGAAAAATGCCCTAAACTGTATAGAGTCCCGTGATCAATAAAATCCCCCATATCCACGCAGGACAAGGGATCCCATTGAAGTCTGACAGCTTGCACTTCCACCCAGGTCCGCAAGGTGGCTCTGTGCTCTGTTGGCCACAAGGATCTTGCTGACAGGCAGCTCATATAGCTCCTGATGCAGGCTATTAGCCCCCTCAAAATCCAGTGAAACAAACTGGGACCGAGGCCTGCTTGAGAGCACGTGGTTCAACAATCTTAGCACAGGCACCAGTGGATTTGCCTTCTGACCCCACTCCTCCAAGTCTGGTACCACCTGGGTTTCCGTCAGAATTAGGAAACTAGCCTAGGTGCCTAGCAGCCACATGGAGAGATATGGTGTGAGTGCTGAACTCAGTAGAGCATGCAGTGCAGCACCATGATTTGGGTGATCATTGATTTGGGACATATCACATTCCATATGTTGGGTTTCTTCTCCTATCCTACAAAGTCTGGAAAGAAGACAGATGGAACATGGGATGTCCATGTTGTATGTGAATGTGAGTGGCTCCTCTGGTGGCTCACGAAAAGACGAGGGAGTCATTCCCTCAGCATGTTGGAAGGAGCAGAGCATGAACCTGACATGCATGGAGGATTGTTCTGTTTCCACTCCAATGGCCATGCATCTCCTCCGTGGTTGCTGGCTTACAACTAGGCTCCAGCCCAAAACTAGCCTGCTGGGATTTCTCCAGGGTCACATCAAATCTAAACAAGATACAGAAATGTCTTGCCAATCTTTTTTCACAATATGTTTCATCTTCTTGACCAGACAAATACCTCTCTGTGGCAAGGGCCTGTGGGATATTGCTGGGAGACCTCTAACCAGCCCCACGATGGAGCAGACCACAAGATGGGGCATTAATTAGCAGCCTGTTAATAGCATGATAAGCACAGTTTCACACGGCATAAGAGCAGATTTGAATATAGACCGTGCTGAAAGTGGAATTGTTCAACGGTTCCTAGCTGAATATTCAAAAGAGGATAGAAAGGATATTTGGGGGGTCAGAAGCACTCAAGGGTGTTGATGCTAGAAAAAAAATTCAGAGAATAGACCCTATGAAACTCGCCATCAATCATGGTCAACCCAAAACTCTACAACATATATTCAGCCACATCTTACACTAAAAAAACAGGAAGTAGTTATTGGCAGCTCATTCTCCATGAAACCGTGAATACAGAAGCTAATTCCCCTTTTGACAGCAACAATGCCCTTGCAAATTCCTGTCTCTTTTCTGTTGCTCCCAAGGACAGCCAAATAAATGAATCATGATTACTATTTTTTCTGGCACAAGATCCATAAGCATAGACCTTCCCACCTTCACAGCACCTTCACTCATGGCCTACAATTGAAGCCAGTTCATCATAAGATATGCATCACTAATCCCTGCACTGCTTCTCTTGATGATGTTCATCAATATTATGAAGAGTCTACAATAATGCTCCATTCCTCTTGACATTGGGGCTTCAAAAATATTGGTTGAGTAAGTTATAATTTCCCCGTGAACATCCTGAATGCTATCAAAACAGGCTAACTTTGATTATACCCCAAGTTGTAAGTTTAATCACTAAGAAATCACAGGCAAGCCTCTACAAAGCAAATTTGTGAGAAAAGTTCCAGGGACAAGTATGGCTGTCTTTTGAGTTCACATCTTGTTTTTCCAGTATTCATTGAGGTACACGTGGAAAGTGTTCTTTTGTGGAAGTCCCCTTAATTGACAGAGTATGGCCCTGTATCAAAGAAGCCAGGAGAGAGCCAGGCACAAGTGCGGTTGTCATTTTGAATTTCCTGAAAGCTGGTACACAATGAGCAGCTGAAGAAAGTGCTGAAGAATTATCCTCATAAGCATACTCCTGCGAAACACGTGATCTCTGTCCTAAGGAGAGTAGAGTGACTTCATGGAAACAAGTACTCTGAAGATATGCAGGTGACTGGGTAGCAATGCTGTCTTGGAGCACAGCAGCCTGCTGAGAGTTGTTGGTGGAATTTTTCTGCATTGAAATTGGAGCTGTTTTAGAGTGTTGATTCTTTTGTGAGGAGAGGAGAAAAGAAAGAAAAGAGAGGATGGAAGGTTGATTTTGTTTCTTTGTTTGTTATTTCCACAATCCCAGAGTGCTGGGGATTTGAACCTGAGCCTTCAGAATGAGAGGCAAGCACTCTACAAGATGGGCTATATGGCCTGCACTGGAACAGCTACTCTATGTTACAACACTTGTCACATACAGACATAATTTGTGAAATTGTATGCAGCGAAGCAATCATGCCTAAGCCAAACAATGTTTATGGAGTTCTTAATTCTCCAGTTCACCACAATCCATGAAGGAACTTTTTTGCATATCAATACACAAGCCTAGCCCTGTGTCCTGAGGGAAAGATTTTTCCCCTCTTCACAAGGACGAAAATGAAGGTAGCTCAATGACCCATGTGCAGAAATATATATCAGGGATTCATGGACGCCAGGATCAGGGACTGAGGTAGGACAATGTGGGAGTGAGAAGATGATAAATTGCTGACTACCAATGGAGATATTGGGATCATTCACACATGAATCTCTAGCCATTACATTCAAAATCAACTGACACTTTCCTAGAAAGTTTCTTTTTCTTATTTTTCCTTTTGACCTTTTCTTTGAAAAATTCTAAAGAGCAGAGAGCTGTGCATAATGCACTAGCCATTTCAGGTGATGGGTTTTGCCCAAATCTCAAGAATTGGTGAGCCAGATGACGTTTTGCCTCCATTTCTCAGCCTGTGTCCCTCAGTAAAAGAGCTTCAGCCAGACGCTGTTGGGAGATATAAAAGGCAGAGGCATGTGGCGATGGCTCATGTGATCTGGGGTCCCAGAAATGAAACGTGGTGGCAAAAAGAAACATTCCTCATACAATATCTCTCTTCTCCTCATCATATTTTCAGTTATTACTCTCAAGATTTATTACAGAGTGATAAGTGGCTAAAGTCATATAATTGATCCCTCATTCATTTCGTTTCAATCAATTCCACTCAGAAAAATATAACAATTTTTTACCAGTTCTCCTGTGACATGAGAGGCACACATGAGAGTACTCCTCTAATCAAAGGGGAAGGAGCAGGCATTGGTCTGCTAGGTTGTGAAGATCGTGGGTTTTCAAGGCTCTGGTAGGAGAAGTAAATTGATAGCACTCCCCAAGGAGTTTGTAAAGCCTTGGGCACCATGAACTTTCACGAGTGACTCCATTGACATTGCACCTGCACCACAGATTCCACCTGGCATCATAGAGGGCTGGACTCAGAACACAGGAGCGTCACGGTTCCCATGGCAACCAGAGACCATTCAGCTCCTGGTCACTTCAAACCAACATTGAAGACATGTGGAGGATCAGCTGTGAAGCTTAGATGATAGATGAAGGGAGCAGGTGACAGGGTCCTGCGTTTTTGAAGAAATGACTCTCTCCTTGTTGCCCGGGTAAAAAGGAAACAGGCTCCAAGCTGTATAGAGTCCCGGGAGCAATAAATTCCCCCATATCCAGGCAGGACAAGGAATCCCATTGAAGTCTGACAGCTCACAGTTTCACCCAGGTCCACTAGGAGGCACTGTGCTTCATTGGCCGCACTGATCTTGCTGACAGGCAACTCATGTGGCTCCTGATGCAGGCTATTAACCCCCACAAATTTCAGTGGATCAATCAGGGACTGAGGACTGCTTGAGAGAACATGGGTCAACAATTTTAGCACTGGCAACAGTAGATTTGCCCTCCCACCCCAAACCTCCAGGACAGGTACCACCTGGGATTTTTCAGAGTCAGAAAACTAGCCTAGGGGCCTATCAGTCATATGGAGAGATGGGTAGTGAGTGGTCATCTCAGTGGAGCATGCAATGCAGTGCCATGTTTTGGGTGATCATTGATTTGGGACACTTCACATTCCATCTGTTGAGGTTCTCCTCCTATCCTACGAAGTCTGGACAGGAGACATATGAATCATGGGATGTCCATGTTCAATGTAAAGGTGAGTGACTCCTCTGAGTCTCAGGATGAGAGGAGGTAGTTATTCCCTCAGCCTGTTGGAAGGAGGACAGCTCAAAGGTGACATGCTTGGAGAGTTGTTCTGTCTCACTATAATGGTGAGACACCTCTTCCTTGGCTGCTACCTTACAACTAGGCTGCACCATGAAACTAGTCTGCGGGGATTTTTCCAGGGTCTCATCAAATGTAAACATGATGCAGAAATGAATTGTCGATCTTTATTCACAAAATGAGTCATCTTCTTGGCCAGACAAATACCTCTCCGTCCCAAGGCCCTGTGAAATATTGCCAGGACTCCCCTAAACAGCCCCAGAATATAGCAAACAACAAGCTAGGAGTTGAGTGAACAGCCTGGTGATGGCATGATGAGCACAGTTTCACAGGGCATAATAGCAGGTTTGAACATAGACCGTGTTGAAAGTGGAATTGTTCAAAATTTCCAAGCAGAATATTCAAAAGAGGAGAGTGAGCATATTTGAGGGAGCTGAAGCACTGAAGGATGTTGATGCAAGAAATCAATTTCGGAGAAGAGACTCTATGAAACTCACTAACGATCATGGTCAACCAAAAACTCTACAACATATATTCAGCCACGTCATACACTACAAATACAGGAAGTATTTATTGGCCGCTTATTCTCTATGCAACCATGAATAGCGAACCTCATTCCCTTTTTGAAAACAACAATGCCCTTGCAAATTCCTGTCTCTTTTGTGTTGCTCCCAAGGGACAGCAAATATATGAATCATGATTCTAATTATTTCTGGCACAAGAACCATAAGCATAGGCCTTCCCAACTTCACAGCACCTCCCCCCACGACCTACATTTAAGCCAGTTGATCCTGGTATACACAAACTCTAATCCCTGCACTGCTTTTTTGAGTATGTCCATCAATATTAATAAGGGTCCACAAAAGGGCTCCATTCCTCTTGACACTTGAGCTCCAATGATATTGGATGAGTAAGTTGTATATGCCCTGTGGTCCTACTGAATGCTATCAGTACAGGTTAACATCAATTCCGCCCCAAAACCTAACTGTATTCACTAAGAAATCACAGGCAAGCCTCTACAATGCAAATGTGTGAGAGTAGTTCAAGGGACAAGAGCGGCTATCTTTTGTGTTCACATCTTGGTTTTCCAGTAGACATTGAGGTACACGTGGAAAGTGCTCTGGTGTGGAAATCACCTTCAATTGCAGAGAGTATGGCAGGGTGCCCAAGAAGCCTGGAGAGTGCCTGGAATATGTGTGTTTGTCATTTCTCAATTTCATGAAAGCTGGTGCACAGTAAGCAGCTGAAGTTGTGCTGAAGAATTATCCTCATAAGCATACTCATTTGAGACCCTTGATCTCTGTCCTATGGAGAGTCGAGTGACTTCTTGGAACAAGTACTCTGAAGAAATGCAGGTGCCTGGATAGTACTGCTCTCTTGGAGGCCAGGAGAGTTGTTGGTGGAATTGTTTTGCATTGAAATCGGTGCTGTTTGAGAGTGTTGACTCTTTTGTGAGTAGAGGAGAAAAGAAAGAAAAAGAGACGGTGGAAGGTTGGTTTCATGTGTATTTTATTTCCACAATCCCAAAGTGCTGGGGATTTGAACCAGGGAATCCAGCATGAGAGGCAGGCACTCTGCGATATGGGCTATATGGCCTTCACTGGAATGTCTTCTCTGATTTACAACACTTGATCACCTACAGACATAATTTGTGAAACTGTATGCAGTGAAATAGTCATGGCCAATCCAAAAAATGTCTCTGGAATTCTTAATACTCCTGTTCATATCAAACGAGCAAGGAATTTTTTTGCCTGTCAAAACCAAGTCTAGCCCTGTGTCCCGAGTGAAAGATTTTTCCCCTCTTCATTAAGGACAAAAATGGAAGTAGCTGATTGATCTGTGAGAAGAAAAATATATCAGAAATCCAAGGATGCCAGGAACAGGGGCAGAGGAAGGACTATTTGGGACTGAGACGATGCCCAATTGCTAACTACAAATGGAGATTTTGGGATCATTCACACATGAATTTCTAGCCATTATATTCAAAATCAACTGACACTTTCCTAGAAGTTATTTTTTTTACTTATTTTTCCTTTTGAACTTTTCTTTGAAAAATTCTAAATAGCAGAGAGCTGTGCATAATGCACAAGCCAGTTCAGGTGCTGGATTTTGCACACAATCTCATGAATTGGTGCGCCAGATTACATTGTGCCTCCTGTTCTAAGCCTGTTTCCCTCAGTAAAAGTGCTTCGGCAATTTAGCCAGATGCTGTTGATAGATTTAAGCAGGCAGAAGCATGTGGTGATGGCTCATGTGATCTGGAGTCCCAGAATCGAAACATGGTGGCAAAAAGAAAACATTCCTCCTCCAATATCTCTCTCCTCCTCATCATGTTTTCAGTTATTACTCTCACGATTTATTACAGAGAGGTAAGTGGCTAAAGTCATATAATTGATCCCTCATTCATTTTGGTGCAATCAATTGCACTCAGAAAAAGGTAACAATTTTTTACCAGTTCTCCTGTGACATGAGAGGCACACATGGGAGTACTCCTGTAATCAAAGGGGAAGGACCAGGCATTTGTCAGTTAGGTTGTGAAGGGCATGGGTTTTCAAAACTCCGGAAGGAGAAGTCACTTGATTGCTCTCCCCACAGTGTTTGTAAGTCCTTGGGCAACATAAACTTTTACAAGTAGCTCCAGTGACATTGCACCTGCACCCCATATTCCACCTGACATCATAGAGGAGCAGACTCAGAAAACGGAAGCATCTCAGTTCCCATGGCAACCTGAGACCATTCAGCTCCTGGCTGCTTCAAACCAATATTCAAGAAATGTGGCAGCTCAGCTGTGAGGGAGCGGGTGCCAGAGTCTTGGGTTTTGAAGAAGAAATGATTCTCTCCTTGTTGCCTGGGCAACAAGGAAACAGGCTCTAAGCTGTATAGAGTCCCGTGAACAATAAATTCCCCCATATCCTGGCAGGACAAGGGATCCCACTGAAGTCTGACAGCTCACAATTCCACCCAGGTCTACTAGGTTTCTCTCTGTTCCATTGGCCGCACCGATCTTGCTGATAGGCAGCTCATTTGGCTCCTGATCCAGGCTATTAGTCCCCACAAATTCCAGTGGTACAATCTGGGACCGAGGGCTGCTTGAGAGCACGTGGGTCAACAATCTTAGCACTGGCACCTATGGATTTGTCCTCCGTTCCCACTCCTCCAGCCAGGACTAGTACCACCTGTGTTTTCTTCAGAGTCAGGAAACTAGCCTAGGGGCCTAGCAGTCATATGGAGAGATGGGTGGTGAGTGCTCACCTCAGTGGAGCATGCAATGCAGTGCCATGTTTTGAGTGATCATTGAGTTGGGACACATCACATTCCATCTGTTGGTTTCTTCCTCCTATCTTACAAAATTTAGAAAAGAGATAGATGGAACATGGGATGTCCATGTTCCATGTAAAGGTGAGTGGCTCCTCTGTGGGCTCAGGATGAGAGGAGATAGTCAATCCCTCAGTCTGTTGGAAGGAGACAGCTCAAACCCAACATGCAGGGAGAGTTGTTCTGTGCTGACTCCAACAGTGAGACACCTCCTTCTTGGATGCTGACTTACAACTATGCGGCACCCCGAAACTAGCCTGCTGGGATTTTTCCAGTCTCATCAAATGTAAACTTGTTGCAGAAATGACTTGCCAAACTTTATTCACAAAATGGTTCATCTTCTTTTCTAGACAAATACCTCTCTGTCGCAAGGCCCTGTGAAACATTGCCAGGACTCCTCTAACCAGCCCCAGAATGGAGCAGACAGCAAGTTGGGTTCGTGTTCACAACCTGGTGATGGCATGATGAGCACAGTTTCACAGGACATAATAGCAGGTTTGAACATAGACCATGTTGAAAGTTGGATTGTTCAAAGTTTCCAAGCTGAATATTCAAAAGAAGAGAGTGAGTATAATTGGGGAGGCTGAAGGTCTGAAGGGTGTTGATGCTGGGAAACAACTTCAGAGAAGAGACCTTAACAAACTCGTCATTGATCATGTTCAACCCAAGACTCTACAACATATATATATTCAGCCACATCATACACCACAAATACAGGAAGTAGTTATTGACCGCTCATTCTCTATGCAACCATGAATAGCGAAACTCATTCCCCTTTTGAGAACAATGCCCTTGCAATTCCTGTCTCCTTTCTCTTGCTCCAAGAGACAGCCGAATATCTGAATCATGATTCCAATTTTTCTGGCACAAGTACCATAAGCATAGGTCTTCCCAACTTTACAGCAGCTTCCCCCATGACCTACAATTAAGCCAGTTGATCCCGGGATATGCAACACTAATCTCTGCACTGCTTCTCTTGAAGATGTCCATCAATATTAACAAGAGTTCACAAAATGGCTCCATTTCTCTTGAGAATGGAACTCCAATGATATTGGGTGAGTAGGTTGTAAATGCCCCGATACTCCTGAATGCTATCAATACAGGCTAACATTGATTCTGTCCCCAAACCTAGCTTTATTCCCTAAGAAATCACAGGCAAGTCTCTGCAAAGCAAATTTGTGAGAGAAGTTCCAGGGAGAAGAGCGGCTCTCTTTTGTGTTCACATCTTTGTTTTCCAGTATACATTGAGGTACACATGGAAAGTTTTCTGGTGTGGAAGTCCCCTTCAATGGCAGAGAGTATGGCAGTGTGTCCAAGAAGACAGGAGAGTTCCTGATAGAAGCATGGTTGTCATTTTTGAATTTCCTGAAACCTGGTGCACAATGAGCAGCTGAAGAAAGTGCTGAAGAATTATCCTCATAAGCATACTCATGTGAGACCCATGATCTTTGTCCTAAGTAGAGTCTAGTGACTTCATGGAACAAGTATTCTGAAGATATGCAGGTGCCTGGGCAGCACTGCTCTCTTGGAGGCCAGGAGCCTGCTGAGAGTTGTTGGTGGAATTGTTTTGCATTGAAATTGGTGCTGTTTGAGAGTGTTGATTCTTTTGTGAGTAGATGAGAAAAGAAAGGAAAGATATGATGGAAGGTTGGTTTCATTTTTTTTTGTTATTTCCACAATCCCAGAGTGCTGGGGACTCAAACTCGGGCACCCAGCAAGAGAGGCAGGCACTCTATGAGATGGGTTGTATGGCCTTCACTGGAATAGCTTCTCTGAATTACAACACTTGATCACCTACAGACATAATTTGTGAAATTGTTTGCAGCGAAGCAATCATGAACAAGCCAAACAATGTTTATGGAATTCTTAATTCTCCTGTTCACATCAATCCAGCAAGGAACTTTTTTGCCTGTCAATATGAAGCCTAGCTCTGTGTCCTGAGCGAAAGATTTTCCCCTTCTTCATTAAGGAGGGAAATGTAAGTATCTGATTCGTCCATGAGCAGAAAAATATATTAGGTATCCAAGGACACCAGGAACAGGGGCAGAGACAGGACTACGTGGGACTGAGAAGATGCTCAATTGCTGACTACAAAAAGAGATATTGGGATCATTCACACATGAATCCCTAGCCATTACATTCAAATCAACTGACACTTTCCTAGAAGCTATTTTTAACTTATTTTTCCTTTTGACCTTTTCTTTGAAAAATTCTAAAAAGTAGAGAGATGTGAGAGATGTGCATAATGCACAAGCCTGTTCAGGTTCTGGATTTTGCCCATAATCTCATGAGTTGGTGAGCCAGATGAAGTTGTGCTTTCTGTTCTAAGCCTGTTTCCCTCAGTAAAAGTGCTTTGGCAATTTAGTCAGATGCTGTTGGGACATAAAACAGGCAGAGGCAAGTGGTGATGGCTTGTGATCTGGGGTCCCAGAATCAAAACATGATGGCAAAAAGAAAACATTCCTCATTCAATATCTCTCTTCTC